>NW_009212399.1:86269-87318 GCF_000690835.1 Fulmarus glacialis
AACGAAAACATCCCTGTGTTATCAACACTGTTTCCAGCACAAATGCAAAACACAGCCCCATACTATCTACTGTGAAGAAAATTAACTCTATCCTATCCAAAACCAGCCCACTGCCTGATGAGAAGTTCACCACCATATAGAGCTAAAAAACCTCTGGGTTTTCCTTTTACAAGGAGAAAATCAAAGAAAAAAACCAGTAGCTTTTCAGGAAGCCAAACCAACATGTATCTCACTCCATGTTTCTTGCTGGCTTCTACTTTTAAGAACCGAAAAACAGAAATATTCAAGGCAAGAGAGAACAAAACCACAAGACAGTTACTTTCCATCTTCCCTGTACTCATACGGGGCAGACACACCAAACTTGATTTGGTATGAGAAGAATGTTGATGGCCCACTGATGGTTTAGCTGTTGCTAAGTGGTGCTTGCACAGTTCCCAGACTTTTCAGCTTCCCATGCTCTGCCGGCTGCACAAGGGGCTGGGGGGGTGTTGAGTATGGCCGGGACAGCTAGCCCAACTGGCCAATGGGGTATTCCATACCATGTGACATCATGCTTAGTATATAAACTAGGAGGTGTGGTCCGGGAAGGGGGGATCGCTGCTCGGGGACTGGTGGGACATTGGTTGGCAGGTGGTGAGCAGTTGCATCGTCCATTGCTTGCTTTGTATATTCTATTATTACAGTTGTTATTATTTTTACTGCTACTGTTTTACATCGGTTTTTATTTCAATTGTTAAACTGTTTGTATCTCAACCCACGAGTTTTCTCACTTTTGCCCTCCCGATTCTCTCCCCCATCCCACCGGAGCGGGGATGGTGAGCGAGCGGCTGCGTGGGGTAAAGTTGCTGGCTGGGATTAAACCACGACAGGCCCTGAACAAACAAAGCTCCGAGGGGAAACACCTGGTGCTCAGCACACCCGATAGCACCCAGACAGCACAAAGACACCAGAAACAAGCAGCATTTTGCTGGGGGCAGGGTTCATTACACAGCTGCAATACTCCCCCTAAAACCAGTAATAATTAATTCCCATTTTTCTAGGTACTTTTA
>NW_009212399.1:87364-87611 GCF_000690835.1 Fulmarus glacialis
CCTCTGCTACTGTTAAGAACCATTTAAAAAGTGAAACACGATTCCAGCAACTGTTATTTGAAAGGCACCTCTGATTTCTCTCAGTCATAAGCCTGCATAACTGTGTTTGCAAAGAGATATTTAAATTTGATTTTCACTATTTCTAAAGATTCCAATACAGACTAAGATATAATCACAAAATTTTAGATAAAATGAAAATGCAGTATCTAACTATATACCTGTCGTGGTTTAACCCCAGTTGGCAACT
>NW_009212400.1:0-15610 GCF_000690835.1 Fulmarus glacialis
GCCGAGGGGGGCGGACGCCCCCGCGCTGCCCGGCAGCCTCCAGCGCTTTTGTTCCTGTGCCCCCCGGGCCGCTCCCGGGATGCCATTGCTAGCGCCGCGCTGGGCCCTCGGTTGCTGTAGAAACAGGAGGCACTCTCCCTCCGGTTACATTTATCAGGTTTTTTAGTTAAAAAAAAAAAAAAAGAGTCAAGCAGCTCATATTTGGGTTTAAAAGTCTGACAGAGAACGCGTTTGTCTTCTCTTTGCTGCTTCCTTTTGTTACTGTATGAACACTCACGTCTTTCTGCCCGGTTGGGAGTAGAAAATCACCCCCTCCTTTGTCTCTTGGGGAAGGTGATACATCTCATTAGGGAATATTTTAAAAGTCAAGGAAGAGCTGTGAGGTGCTGGCAAGGAGAAAATAAGCCCAGCTGTGTTTTCCGAGGTGAGGTGGCTTGCTGCGTCTGTCTTCTTGCTAGCTGTGAATAGATGAGGATTCGGTTTGGGAAAGAGAATATGAAGTATAGCGTTGTTACTTCCATCCTACAGTGAGGTCTTCTTTTCTCCACAAAAGAATGATGCTGGAAGAAGAGCTACATAGAAGCACTGCAGTATTGTGCAAGGTTTCTCAGGGTTTGTGAGAGTAATAGATGGTGGATATCAGCATCATCCTTCACTGGGCAGAATTGTGTATCAAGTCATGTAAATGTGGGTGGACAAGAGGATAAAAACTTGAATGCTACTTACAGGTGGTGCAATTTATTGGGTAAAAGACCTGCTTTGGGGAGTTTTTGAGTGAATGGAGAATGTAATGGCCCAGGACTCTTTTACACAAATAGAGGAAAGAAGGATCTCTGCTGCAGGGAACTTACAGGCAGGGAATTTGGGTTGTTAGTAGTGTTGCCATCAGTAGTGTTGAGGTGACTCCCAAAAAGCCCCAGCTAAACGCTTTAGAAATCAGGTTTATTTCTTCTGTTTGAGGAATTCCTACATCTGTTTTTCACTGGTTTGGCTTTTGGTATTCAGTCTGCCTTAAACCCTTAGAAATAGCCATCATTGCTGTTTGCAGTTGGGAAATGAACCCTTCTGTCAGTTACCATCTTCTGACAAGTTCTTAACTGTGAAACTGTTTCTGGGTCCCTGGTGGGGACCTGGAGTTTGACTGGCTGCCTGGTTTGCACAAACTGTTACCTGGCTCACTTGTGACCAGAAAAGGTTTGGGGGTGGTTGTGTTTTGCTTCGTTTCCTTCTGTGACTGCTACTCCTCTCCCCTCCCTATTCCTGGTCGTGTTCAGGCTGATTTCATAGTTTACCTTGGCCATAGCTTGATGGTTGGGCAGACCAGGATAGCCTGTGGGAGCTACGTGGCTAGAACACACAGCCTGTGGTCTGCTTTCAGCCCTTTTAGGTCCTGTAGTGTGTGGGCAGGTGGGCTTTCTTTTTATCTGTTCTGCCTTTCCAGGAAGACAAGTTGAAATCATCTCTGATTTCACTGTGTCTTAATTACAAAAATCCCTAAGGCTGGAGCCAAAGGATTGAATTGCCAATTTCAGCCCTCCATCCTCCAAGGTATTTTTTCCTAGTTGAAATTAAACAGATGCTAAATAATAAACAGGTCTCCACGACTTTGCAACTTAATGCCTTTCTTTCTGAAAGTGAGAGCCTCCCATTTCTCGACATTGTTATTTTTAACAGCCACCCTAAAGCAGACCACAAAGTTTTTATGGGAGTTTGCTGGGTGGTTTTTACAGGAGCTCCACAGCAGGGAGCAGGTGCATTGGCTCCAGCTGTCCTGGCCAGCTGGACACTGCATGCCACTCTCGCACCTGGCTGCTGTGGGGTCTGCCCCCCTCAGAGGTGGTGGGCAAGGTGGAAATACAGGATCTCCTGCAGAATATGTCGGACAAAAGTAGCTTGCTGTCACGCTGGAGACCTGTGTTCAAGGTCCCTCTGAGAGACTCTCTCACGGTAGACAAAAGCAGGGTTGCTCTTGCTTAAGTTAACAAACCCACCTTGCTTCACACTGGGAGGAGCCAACCAGTAAAGTTGTGTTGGAAGGAAGAAGTGTTGATCAGATGTGTCCCTTGCCCGCCCCAGTTCTCCACATCTCGTTTCCTGTGCAGACCAACTGTGAGACTGCCTTTCTGTGGGTGGTGGCTGCCAGCTAGCCTTCAGAGCAGGGCTGGCGCGGCGGCGAAGCTGGGTGGTGGGTAAGGGTGTAATGTTGGGTAGTGCAGAGATGTGCGTACACTGAAGGGTGCGGCTGGAGGAGCTGCAGCCCTCATTGCATCCATCCATGGATTTCTATTTCTTCCCAAGCTTGTCTGGGGCTGGGGGAGCTTCCCAATGATATTATGCAAGCCCTTGCATTGCTCTGTCCTGTCCTCCCCACCACTGCTCCCCTGTGGGTAAGCTATAGGAGCAAGTGTGCGGAGAGTGGCTCGCCGGTGCTGGGTGTGACCTCCGTGGTGTCTGGCAGGAAGCGGGCAGCTTCCCATGACTCACCACTGCCTGCTTGGCTTTTTACTTTCTCCTCCTGCGAGACATCCATGTCTTGGTGGGCTCTTGACTAAGGCAGACCAGGTGCTTCCCTCTATGCAGGGTTTGCTTTCCTCCTTCCCACCCCTGAAGGCAGTTGGTAATCCCTGATTCACTACTGCTTGCTAAGCGGAGCTGAAATGCCACTGTGCCACTTAGAAAACAGCCATTCAAGACAAACTGCCTGCTCAGCAGGTCTCATTTCCATTGGTAATTTATTGACGTTTGTCCAGCTGTACATAATAAACAATGGAAAAACGCTGCCAAGCGAAGGCTCAGCTGGTTGTTTACTCAGGATTATCTGTGCTCCCCTGTTCCCATCGCCTCCAGCACTAACACTTTGAGGCCTGCGATACAGCTTCCCGCACCCCACATGGAGCCGGGGTTGCATAAAGGATCCCAAACAGTGTTCTGGGTGGTGCAGCCACCTCGCCCAGGGGGCACCGGGAATTGGGTTATTTTTCAAGGAATGTACAGATAAACTGGTTAAAACGTAGGCTTTTGGGGCCGTCCCAGTGCCTCTGTGGAATTTGGTTTTAGTCCAAGCTGAACAAAAACAATAAAATTACTTATGTCAAAATTTTCCATGAGCTGGGAACTGCTTTGACCCAAGAGGCAGCAGATGATATGTGGGAGGCATCGAGCAGCCCTGGGCTGTGCCCATAGGACAGCTGTGTAGCCATCCTGGCAGATGCTGCTGGCACTGTGCCTTTGAAATGTCCCCCACACTGCTAGACCGACTGCGCTCACTGGGAGCCCTCTCGCCTTGCTCTTTTCCAACCTGACTTGTGGTTTGGTGCAGAGGTGTGTGGAGAAGACCCTGTTTCCTTCCCCTTTCCCTCCTGATCCAGAGCCAGGCAGCTTGCCATACGTGATCCCTCCTTCCTCTTGGTGCTTTGCTCTCCACGTCCATGCTGTTTCGTAGGTGACAGCTGCTGCTTTGCGGCATCCCTGCACTCTAGGTTCCCAGCCTTGGAAAGGGGTGGGAACTGTTGAGAAAATGAGCCTCAAGTCTTCTCTGCCCCCACTCAGCCTTCTGGGCATGGCTGGCAGGTTTGGCAGGGTTCATCGGCCATCTTGCAAAGCCCAGAGCATGGTGCAGCCCAGGCCCAGGGAGCTGGCACGTGGACCTTCCCCTTCAGGTCTCTCTTTGTCCACCTGCTTTTTCAGGGCTTTGGATTCCTCTCTACAGGGTTTGTAGAGAGGTTTGAAGGGGAGAGATCGCCATCCTCTGCAGACTTGTATCAGGAACTGAAGCAGGATGGGAGCACCTCACTGTTAGTGGGGCCAGAAACCAGGGAGTGGTGTGATGGGTCTGCTGGCTGGGCTGGGCGTGCAGGTTCCCCAGGAATGAACTTGTGCAAAGGGGTCCTTTTGGCCAGCTGGAACTGTGGATGTGGCTGTGGTTTGCCGATGGCCTCTTTTGGGCTGCACCACCTTCCACAGGCCACTTGGTAGGAAACTCTGTGTGCGGCTCATCCCCTAAGTTTGTTACATGCTTCTTAACCAGGAATCTCTTTGCTCCAGCCAGCTCTATCCTGTTGCAGTCGCAGCGAGGTTATCTGTTTGGGTTAGGAAAGCAGAGCAAAAAACTCTGAAATCCCTGTACAGAGAAAATTACCAGCATGTTTCGCTGCAGGGCCCGATGTTTCTGCTGCTAACAGGTTTTTTTTGATGGGCTCATGATAGCTTCTTTTTCTTAAAGACTCCATTCTGGGGGATCATGTGATGTGTAAGGGTCTCAGATTTTGTTTGGAAAAAGGTGCTCTTTAGCCTTCACAGGGGGCTTGTGAGGAAGCACTTAAAGTAGCCAAATGCACTATAGGAAATAGAAAAACCCCACAAAGATTAAGCTGTTTACTTGCTTTAAAACCTTTTCTTTCAGACTGCCGAGCATTACTAGAACTAACAACTTTAAAAACTGGCACAGGCATGGCCACCCAGAAACCCTGTATCATCTGGATGTGTTTTGCAGAGCTGCCTGATAGCCAAGCGGATGTCGGTTCACACGCTGATACACTTGCCAGAGCCTGAGATCGGGGAGGAGGATGTCCTTGCTCTAATTGTGCTCATATGGGAGGGGAGGCTTGTTGCTGTTATTTTAGCAGTGTTTAGGAGACGGTTTAGTGCTCTTGAGAATGCCAGATTGATCATGTTCAGCCATGGCGGGCCCCGTGCCATGCTTACCCACAGCTTTCCCCTGCGTTCAAGCGCTGGCTGGCTGAGAGCACAGACGGAGCGGCGATGCTGCCCAGCTGCATCCCCGCCAAAACGCAAGCTGCTCCCAGGCACGGGTCTGGATCCAAATCCTGCTGCCTGGATCTGTTTGATAAGAGAGATTAAAGCAATTGTGGTCTTAGGTTACTGTGGTGCCTGGAGGGCACCACCAAGATCATCACCTCTTCCTCAGCCCTTCTGGTAGCATGTCTATGTAATGAGGCACATGTTGCCGTTGTGCACTGCAGATGCAAGTTTTATTGGTCTTGCACATTTCAGAAGTCTTGCATATTTTGAGTGCCATCTACTGGCTTTTTGGTTATTAACTGGTTTTAGTCATTAGCCATTTCTACGCACAGTGTTAGAAACTCTGCACAGACAGCTGTGAATAAAAAAATCCTAGCTCCAAGGAAGTTCCACTTGGTACCTCTGAGACCTCTGCGGATGAAGGAGAGTGGAAATACTGTCTCTGTTTCACAGACGTGAAATGGAGACATTTGATTAAAACTTCTCTTACTGTCACTCCTGCTGCCACTCCGGCAGGAGCACCCTCCGAGTCCTGCAAAGTGATTATGCTCAGGTGATTTCTGTAGTCAAGATTTTGGGTCAGGAAACAGGTAGCGAATACTTTCCTCTTAGATACCTCTGCAGAGGTGTCTGCAGCCACTTTGGTGGGAGGGGCTTAATGAACAGAAGGACCTTACCTTGCCTTACTCCCAGGAGAGATCTCCTGTCTGCCGGCTCACAGAACGGTCCCAGCAGTGAGCAGCTCTGGGAGGTTTCTGTAGCATACAGGAGGCTAGCCTTGTTGTCCATCAGTCCCTAGCTCTGCTATGCTTTCAGCAGTTCAAGACAGCAGCTGGTCCACTAGATGAACAGAGAAGAGGTGGACCTTCAGAATGGGAATTGCATCTCTGAGGTGCACATCAGCACCGGGGAATAGCCCTGCTTATCTCCAGAGTGGATTTGGACTGGCTTTTCCTCCCCTACCCCATTTGAAAGTGTTGTTTTACAGCTGTCTCTCTTAATAATCAAGTTCTTGGCTTGTTACTTCCCCCCCTAGCATCAAGAGCTGAACTCCCATCATCTCTGATGGGAACAGAGTCTTTCCTCAAACAGTACTTCTCTCCTTAAAAATGGTGAGTGCCCTGGAGCTGGGGGTGGCTGTAACGTGCTTTTCTCTAGCCTTTCTCATCTGGGAACAGTCTGAGCTCTGTGTCCGCTGTAGAGCTGGGGAACACGCCCTCCACCTAGCAATGCACAGACGTGAGAGTGGTCCTCGGCCTGTTTCAGATCCCTCTCTGAGATGCTCTACTGTAGAGGACCCTCCTGCCTGTCAGATGTTTTCCCTTCCTCAGCATTCACTCCTCTCTTGTTCTAACTATTGCTGGAGATGATTCCTTAAGGTCTTGTCTGTGAACTTCATGATGTTCAGCTGTAAGTATGTATTTTTGTTCCCCGTCTTGATTTCATCCCCAGTGCATTGGTGGTGCTCTGTTTTGTTTCCCTCTGTTTTGCGTGCTGCACATCACGTGATCACCATGAACACGATAAAGCAATGGAGAAAAAAAATCTAATGTCTGTGTGGGCGCAGAGCATGTGCGTGCTGAGCCCTGGATGCATGTGATGGCCCTTTGGTCCTGTTGGTCTCAGGAGTTCAAGGCACTCCTAACGAGTTCTTGCAGTTGGGCAGCATGAATGGGTGAGTGAGTAGTGAAGCTGTTTGTTTAGACACCGGGATGTTCACCTGGCACGAAGCACTGCTGGGCCATTGGCTCCTCTGAGCCATGCTCCAGGCAAATGAGAAGAACCTCAAATACTAAGGACAGAGATGAGAGCTGGATCCAGGAAGGATAGAAATCCCTGTCTCTACTCCTCCTGAATTTGACAGGGATTGTTGGCTTCTGGGCTGTCCCCTGACATTGGGGTGTTGGGAGAAGCATCCCTCTGAAGCAGCCCTGTGAAGGAAAGAGCAGGGGAGGTTTGTTGGCACCCCCAGACCTGGCTGTGTCAAATACACAGAAGCCCAGCCAAGGGCCGCGGAAGCATGAGATGCCTCCTCCAGCCCTGACCCACCAGCTCCTGAGCTGGTGCAGGCAGGCTCTGGGGAGGCAACAGAGATTTGTTGCTCTAGCTTTTTGTCTTTGGTTACATGTGGAGGTGGGGATGGCAGTATATAGGCTCTGAGGAGTTCCCATGGATGAGTCAGGACAGACTTCGCTCCAAGTAGAGGAACGCATCGGTCAGAGTTGTGTCAGCATCAGAGGGAGTCTCAAGGGGCTGGGAGCAGATCAGGTGCCTCTTCTCCGGGAGATGCCACCAGGCAGAGCAGTGTGAGCCATGCAGACCTGCTTATCTGGGATTGTTGCAATTGCTGTCAAGGAGGTAAAAGCGTTGCTCTCTCCCCTGGAAGGGCTGGGCTGGAAAATGTCGTCTCGCCCACCAGAACTTAGTATTCATCCTCATCACTGCCACTCTGCCTTCCCTCTGTGCAATTACAATTGCACTTGTAATTAACACTGATGTTATAATTGAAGCCAAGCAATTTCTTGCAATCACATTTTATTTTTACCATGTAGGCTAACAATAAAATGTGCTGCCCCACTGGAGAGCTGAAACATTGACAATTACTGTGCTAAGTAAAGCAAGGCTGATATGAAAGAGAGGGGAGGACTGTTTGTCAGATGCTGGTGTCAGGAATCCTGCATGCCATCCCTATTATGCAGGGACCTCAGCACCAGGAGGATGGGGATTTCTGGAGGGAGACTGAAATGAGGATCTTTCTTGACCCATTTTTGACTACTGGCTTTAGATGATGTTCTGAGCAGCTCAGAATAAAATAACCTGGCCTTGGCAAATAGGAGAGCTCTTCTTGACTGGACTCTTTCTTGGCCTGGCTGTTTGGCTCTGTTCTTTGGCTGACTTCGTATTTTTGAGTGTTTCATATCCTCCCCACCCAGCCTCACTGTAATGCCTTCTGTGCCCATGGGATCCCACTGTGTCAGTGGAAGGGGTTGCAGTGTTTGGCTGCTCCTGCCCTTTGCATCTGGAGTAGTTCACAGGATGTCTTCTATCATGGCCATGCAGCTGGATCTGTGAAGGAACTTCTGCCCAGGCCCTTATGTGGCATTTCAGAAGCAAGGGAGAAGGCACCTGGAAGGGGTTTGCGCTGCTCTATCCAGCAGTTGCTGCAGTCCAGGGTTGGGGTGGACATACAAGCTCACTGTGCCCTCCTGGACACCAAAGAGCTTGGAGAGAAGCTGGAGGCCAGGGTGAGACAAGATGTTTCTGAGGCTTATTTCATGTTCTTCGTAAATGGAGGGGAGGAGTTGGGATGCAGAAAGGCTGCAGCTCATGTAAAGAAGTGCTTGGGCAGAGCAGCAAAAGCGGGTCCTGATGGGAAAGACTGGAAATAGGTTCTCTGAGCCCTGGCAGCACGTGGGGTGAAGGGAGAGCAGTCCTGGGCTCCCGCTTGGTGTCTGTTGCTCTCTTTAGGTGATCCTTCAGGCAGGGCCACTACCAGGGCACTGGAGAAGGTGTTGGGTAACAGCACAGTTTGGAAATGGCAGCATGTCTTATGAAAATGTCAGAAACTCTGTATTTTATAGGGGATTGAGGTTATAAAAAGGGGTCTTGCCTTTTAATAATTTTTTTGGCCAGCACCATGAGGTTATAACTTCTTTCCAGTACGCATTTGGCTGTAGGTGTGGAAAACAGAACCTTTATAGTCAACTGAAGCAATCAGTTGTAATGGTGGTTGTAGATGATTATTTTCATTCTGAGCTGCTCCTTCCCCTGCTGCAGTCGGTTGGACTCGGCTGCAGTGAGGCAGGCATGCAAGTGTGGCCAGACCTCCTTGCAGGAGCCATAGCAAGGCTCTCCTTGTTTTCCGTTGGCTTTGGCTCCTACCTTTGATGCAGAGGGATAGACTTGTGTGCTTGAGTTGGCCGAAAACTACGGGGCCGCTATTCAGCGGGCAGATGAAAGCTGGCCTCCTTATGCAGTGTATACACAGGTGGTGGCGGGGAAGTCTGGGGGGAAATACGAAAAACATCTTGCTGGGTAGGTGGAGGCAGAGACCCAGTGTGTGGGCCTTCTCCCTGTGCCAGAGCTCACTGCGGGAGCAGAGCTGGGCTGGGCTGGGCTAAGGCTGTTTGGGCTGGAGGGGCGCAGTGAGTAGTCATTCAGAGAGCGTGTTGAGCTATCATCCGGTGAGTGCCCCCGGAGAGCTGACAGCATCAGCCTGCCCACTGCACTGGAGACAAAGGTGTCCTCCTCTCCCTTGGCACCATCCTCTAACTTGACGAGTCTGGGTAACTGACTTGCCTGCCTCATGTTCGGCTGGATGCAAGAGGCTTGTGCCTTCTAATTTTAATGAGGTGTAGCACTTGCAGCCCAACTCTGAGGCTCAAATTGCCAGAAGGAGAGAAAATT
The DNA here is from genome assembly GCF_000690835.1 of Fulmarus glacialis. Lineage (NCBI taxonomy): Eukaryota > Metazoa > Chordata > Aves > Procellariiformes > Procellariidae > Fulmarus > Fulmarus glacialis. The sequence goes on from NW_009212400.1 coordinate 9,169, forward strand.
GGGAGAGGCCATTTTTTGCAACAGGTTTTTCTCTGAGCTCTGTTTGGTTTTGAAAAGGTGTAGGAGCTGACAGCATACAGGTGAAGCAAGCACAAAGCATCTGGGCAAGATGCAGTGATACAGAGGGATGGCAACATCATCTGGAGTCTGAAGTCCTGAGAAGTCAAAACCATCAGAGCTCTGCTTCAGCAGCCGTTGGCTGGCCTGGGAGGGCACTGGGTCAGAGCAGGGTCTGTCCTGTGCAATGGATCCTGTTCAGCGGGGAGCTGGGACAAAGGTGCTGCTATGTCTCCAGGGAATCGTGCCTGGAGGCCCAGCAGTTCAGAAGGGGATCATTCCCTGTTAAAACCTGCTCCTTTCCTGTGTCCTATGCCTAGAGATCGTAAAAGGTGGAAGCTTTCAGTTTGCCCAAATCACAAGTATGTAGCACGCCACGTCTTTGTTTCTAATAGCCGAGAAGCTGCTGTTCCCTGGCTCTCTGCTTTGGGTGGTCTGGCCAGCGTGCACAGCGTGAGCAGTGGGATAAAGCCATTCCCCCACCATGTACCCAGCTGCGTACAGGGCAAGCTTTGGCCAGTGATGGGCAGGGGTGCTAAATAACTAATCGTTTTTCCTTGAGGCAGAGCTGCCTGCTGAATGCAGGACTCTGGAGTGCCATGCTAATGGCTTAACTGCACTATTTCTTTGCTCTGTCCTTGAAAAAAGAGACAAAATTGGCATTAATTCTTTCTTGGCATTTGTAGAGCACTTAAAAACCACTAGAGCCCTAGCTGGCATGCGGATTGAGGACAGCAGTGAGGTCACTGGGGGAGAAGTGAAATCTGCCCATGATTTTGTGATGACACAGGGTTCACTGAGCTGAGAGAGGCTACACACAAGCATCAAAAATTTCAGAGAAACCAGAGCATCTTCCAGCCTTCTCTTTTGATCTAAAAATATATATAAACTGTTCGGCATCTTAAGGCAATCTTCAGTTGCTGGTGAGTTCAGGGAATCTGTATTTGCTTTCTAGGGGAATTTTAGTATTCGCTGGAATACTTGCTGTCAGCCACGATTTCCATTGCTCCATTGGCTTTATTTATGTCACATTGGCTGCAGTTGTCAATGTGAACGTTTCTGCTATTCCAACCGGAACAAAGTCTTTTGTATACTCAGCCAAAAGGGCTGGCTCTGGGGAATGTTCCTGAAAATGCATACGCAGGCATGTGCATCCAGGCAGAGACAGCCTGGATTTCATGAGCTGGTGATGGCAGGGCCAAGAGGATGCGACAGATGGCTTCTCCTGGAGCTCCTCCACCCTGGTACAGAGCAGCAGCAGAAGGGCCTCGTCTGAACTCATCTTCTCTATAGCTCTAAAACTCTGCTTCCCCTTTGCCTTTGATGTGCTTCCTCTTATCTCTTTCTCTCTTGGTTCAATTTAGAGTAGCTCAGACAATGTGTAGATCTAATTTTAGATGAACCCACTTCTGGCCTGAGATTTCACACGTTTGTTCTTCACAGGAATGCATGGCTCCCCATGAGAGCTGGCATGTGCTATATGGTGGGCGGCTCAGGGAATTGGTGCTGCTGCACGCCAGTGCTTTTTAATTCTCAGTTGCTAGTTTGAATCCAGCCCAAGGTGCTTTTGATGCCAGCCTTTGATAGTTAGCAGGGCTCAGCGAACAGTGGGTTGGCCAGTTGACTCCGTCTGCTAGCAGAGAAGTGTTTCCTTCCCAGAGACCCTAGGGCCAGAGCGCTAATTCAACATTTCTTCTTGGCAGCAATTTAGGGACTAAGGTGGAAAATTTCTCCGTCCTTAGTAAATGTAGTTCCAGGTCAGGAAATGAGGCTTTTTTGGTAGGATGATGTGGATTAAGTGCTGCATTAGTGCTCCTCATGTCTGTCTGCTGTGGAGGAAGAGATCTCCAAGGTTGCCCTAGAGGGTGACAGAAGTAGAGATGTGTACTGGAGACTTGATATCTAATCTAGATTTAATAATGCTGCATGTTGACCCTGGCCCTCCCACCAATGCAGTGCATGACATCAACCAGCGTTTTTAAATGAGATGTTTGGATAGACCAAGTGTTGGTCTAATTTGGCATAGGAAAACTTTTCTTTCTGAAGGCAGACACGGCATTTTAAGAAAGTATATCCCAAAACTTGGTGTTACCTAATGATAGAGCAAAAAAGTGTTCTGGTACCAGGCACCATGAAATTATTGGCTGCATTTCTGGTCTGAGCCCTGATGTTGAATCAGGAGAGAATCTTCCACTGCTGTCTGTGTGTGTAGTGAAGTGGAGGATCTCTGAGGTCAGAGATTCAGAAGAGGCCAAGCATGGTGCAACTACTGAAATGGATGGCAGTGCTGCCCTGAATTTCAGTGGGAATGGAGTTAGGCACCACTCAACACTACTGGAAGTGCTTTCCCTGGCTTGGTCAGATTAGCTGATGTGATTCATTAGTCCTAAATCTGCCACTGAATAAAGGCAAAAACCCACAAGTGAGGAAGAGAAGACAGATGCAGGATATGCAGATGTAATTTAATTTTTAGGAAGGAAAAAATCCTAACCGTAAGATACAGAAGTGTTACATATTTATAGCGATCACTCAGCTTTGTGATGCTCGCTTTGTGCTTGAGCAACTCCCTGTTTCTATTTCTCATGCAGTTCTTGTAGCCTGATGGAAGACCTGGGGTTCGGTTATTAAAATTCCCTAGCAAGCAATTTTAATCTGGCTGAATAAGCAGAGGTAAAATGCTAGTGTGGAAACGGGCAAATGTTGCATGTCCATGCCTGTTATTTTTTAATCCTCGAATCAAGTTGTGGTATCCCTTTATATACAGGGATGAAAAAAAATGGCCTGTGCTGAGATGAAAATTTCTTGCCAGGCTTTGTCACAGAGAGGTTTGCTAGAGACTTTGCTGTCTACTCCAGCTGTAGAAAGAGTATTTCCACCAAATGGTGTCATGTCTCAAGATGTCTTCATCATGCAACAGCATTTTTAAGGTCAGTTGTTTTCAGCTGCCCTATTGTTGAAGAGGTAACAGATGTCTACAGGTGAAGCACAGCCCTTGTGTTTGTTAATTTTTCTTCCCCAAGCAAAAGATGTGCTTTCTCGGCCATTAGTGTCACTAGAATTCACGTCTTCTTAAGAAATTACTCTCTCCTGTATCCGTGGGATCTTGTCTCCCGATCCTTGAACTGCTAGAGGCACAGTGCGTGTGCAAAAATGTATAAGCCTTTGCTGAATGTAACTTCAAGCCCTCCCACCTGGGGCTGGGAACGCGTCAGATCTTGTAGACTAAGCAGTGTTGGGAATGTCATCGCCCAGCAGTGATCTGCCCTCCAGCAGAATGAGGGTTCTGTATGCTCCTGAGGCTGTCCTCAAAATGATGGCAGTAGGAGAGCTAAGGTTTTTCCATGATAGCAACTGAAAACTGAAGACACCACTCAAGGAACAGCTCCCTGAGCAGATATAAAATAATGCTGCAGGTTTGTTGTGAGCAGGGCTTTGCATCAGGGGGCTGGCAGGAAGCGGCCGTGGGCAGAGGCTGTGACACAAAGCTCAGGAGAAAGACAGCCGCAACCAGAAATCAGATGGATTCCAACAAGAGGTTCAAAGAGGGTGTGTTTTTGTGGCTGGAGTATGCAGACTTCTTCTACCCTGTTTCTCACCACAATGGGCACACTGGATGTTTTTCTGGTCCGTGTTTCATTTTTGGTGCTCCTGGCTTTCTTTGCTGGCTTGTGATCTTTTGTCTGCCAGAGCCCCTGCTGAGTGGTATGCCACAGAGAGACAGAGGAAGCACTCAGCAGTCTGAAGAGAGATCTGGCAGCCCCAGCTGGGGGTCCCCTACCTGCTGACTGGAGGCCATGGGAACAGCAGCTGCCAAAATCGGTGTTAGGGCTATAGCTGTCAGTGATAGTGGCCAGTCCTAGGAGAGAGCGATGCTCCTGCAGCTTGTTTTGAGCTCTCTGCACTAGGCTTTGCACCAGCGCAGGAGTAAATGGGGCTGACGTTCTCAGAACAAGACATAAAACCAAGGCCCTGACCCTTGGTGGCTATCTTGATCCAAGATCTGTCACCCTCCTGGTAAGACCAAGTGTGATAACAGCTCTGGGACTTGGTAATTACTTTCCACATACTCTGTGCAAAACACCACATCTTTAAGTCCACCAGTATGCAGGCACTGCTAGTGCAACAGTAACTGGGCTGTGTTGTCTTTTTCCCCCCTTTTTAAATTTTTTTTTCTTTTTTTTTTCCTTTTGTCTCCTCTGAATAGCAACTCCTCTTACCCCTGTTGGGGAAAAAGGGTTGGGCTAGGTGAGCCACTGTTCTGATCTTATAAGGCATGTCATCTGTCTTGTTTGGAGTGGCCAGCACTTTCCCCAAGTGTTTTTCCCCATCATTGGTACTTGTGAGACAGAGGTGGTCTGGGAGTTCCTGCCCTGCTTCCTGGCACTTGATGTAGGACATCCCCATGCTGGCTGACCTAAGATTTGTAGTCACTTGACTTAAAACTGAGTCAGTGATTTTCTGCATCAGGACCAGAGAAACATTTGTTGCATTTTGTAACATGCAAAAGAGCTCAAATATTCACAAAACTTGCCTAGTCCCAAAGTCTGTTTGGAAAATGAGGCTGTGGTGGGATCTGTGTTTGGTACAACTCACCTAGACCAAACTGCAAGGATGATGGCTCTCCAGGCTTGTGTCAGGTTCAAAGCAGTCACCTTGCTATGTGCCCTGGTTCTGGCTGGGACAGAGTTAACTTTCTTCCCAGTAGCTTGGGGGGTGTGCTGTGTTTTGGGTTTGGTAGGAGAGGAGCGTTGATGGCCCATTGATGCTTTGGTTGTTGCTGGGCGGTGCTTGCACTGGGGACTTTTTGTTCCTCTTTTCAACCTCCCATGCCCTGCCAAGTGCAGGGGAACCTGTGGAGGGGGGAGCACAGCCAGGGTGGTTGACCCAGCTGGCCAATGGGGTAATCTATACCATGTGACATCATGGTCAGTATAAAAACAAGGGGGGGGAAGCTGGAGGCAGGGCTCTGTCGTGGTTTGCGACAGGCGGTCGGCCAGTGGTGAGCGGTTGCATTGTGCATCACCTGCTTTGTGTATTCTGTTATTGTTGTTGTTATCATTATTATTATTACTGTTCTGCTTCATTTTATTTCAATTATTAAACTGTTTTTATCTCAACCCACGAGTTTTTCTACTTGTGCCCTCCCGATTCTCTCCCCCATCCTACTGGAGTTTAGTTGCCGCTACATGGTGTTTGGTTGCTGGCTAGGGTTAAACCACAACACACTCCTCTCAGGATCCTGAACTCCACCATCCCATGGCTCAACAGATTAACTGGAGAGTATTAAGGAATTTATATCTGTTAAGAGTTGCCAGTCGCAATATTGATTCATCTGTTCTCGATATTAGTTTATCTGATCTGCACCATGCTCTTGTTTTTGCTGTACCTGTTAAAGACTGGTGTTGGGTTTTGTAGTCTGCTCTGCTCTGCAGTGATTAGTGATGTTTTGCCTGGGAGATTTGTTATTAAAACACTGGCATTGGGGGTTATTTGGTATTTGGGATTTGTACTGAAGCCGTTACTGTATTTCGGGTACCACCTCATGGAGACCATTAGCAATTATACTTCTTCCTCTGAGAGGTTTTTTATGGAGGAAATACAGAAAGGCATCTTCCCTCTATGATGTCGTCTCCTTTGTTAAAATACTTGTCAGTACCTCAAACACCCCTGGGTAGTTAAGATACATCTGTTGGTATTCCTTGGGAATATTGTTTTGGTTTTGTCCAAGGTTAATAAGCAATTTAAGAATGTCATCCAGAGATCTGCCCGAAGGCTGAATAGTTATGAGCGGCAGGGGGAGTGGGATAGCATGGGCAAATGCTTAGGAAGGTGGGCACCCCCCGGGTTTTGGTCCTGGCACTTCATCCCTGAACAAGTGCAGAATCCTGAAAAATTAGTAGAATATTTGGAAAAAGTATGCTGTCACCCTGGCCATTCTAGGGAGGCACAAATCACTGCAATGTGCTGGGGCCTGGCCCATGCCCACCGAGCCCTGTTCAATACTATTCAGAACCCTCAAGGAGAAGAGAAGGTCTCTGCATCTGATGACAAAACAACAGGCCCTGTGGCCACCCCACCCCCCATGGCAGGCACTGCGGCTACCCCAAGCCCTGCAACAGAGAACCAACCCCTGCCGGTATCAGTCGACCCTATACAAAAAAGAAAATACACAAGGAAATCAGCTCGTTTAGTAAGGGATGACAATGAACCAGGGCCATCACGAGAACAGGAGGAGGAAGAGGCAGAACCCATAAATGAGATGGTAACCACCCCATCCCTATCCCTGAGTGAGCTGCGAGATATGCGAAAAGATTTCAGTTCTCATCCAGGCAAGCACATTGTCACCTGTATCCAGGCGATGCTGGGATAACGGGGCCAGTAGCCT
>NW_009212401.1:0-1353 GCF_000690835.1 Fulmarus glacialis
CCTTTTGCCAAAGCCCCACCCCCAAGTGAAAGCCCCACCCAAGGCATGCTAGCAGAAGCACTGCCCCTTGGCCTGCGAAACCACGCCCCTTGTGGGAGGCCACACCCACCCGGCTGAGGCCACACCCCCCCAGACCCCCTCTGGTAGGAGCTCTACCCCTTGGCCCAAGCTCTACCCTGGGGACCCCACCCCCTTGGGAGGCCACGCCCCTGTGCCCGCACCCACCTTAGGCTCCGCCCCCCGATGCCCCACCCCTAGGAGATCTACAAGGACCGGCAGAAGTTCTCGGAGCAGGTTTTCAACGTGGCCTCGTCCGACCTCGTCAACATGGGGATCAGCGTGGTCAGCTACACCCTGAAGGACATCCACGATGACCAGGTGGCACCAGGGACATGGGGACACGGTGGGGGGACATAGATATCGGTGTGGTTGGTGGCACTGGGGACATCCACAACAACCAGGTGGCACTGGGGGGGGGGATGTTGAGGGGGCGGTGGGGGGGCGGGGGGACAAGGGTGTCAACGTGGTCGGCTACACTCTGAAGGACATCCATGGTGGCCAGGTGGCACCAGGGACGTGGGGACATCATGGGGGAACATAGGTATCGGTCTGGTTAGTGGCACTGGGGGGGGACACGGTGGGGACAAACACGTCAGCATGGTTAGCTCCACCCTGAAGAACATCCACGACGACCAGGTGGCCCTAGGGACGTGGGGACATGGTGGGGGACATAGACATCGGTGTGGTTGGCTGAAGACACGGTGGGGACACGGGTGTCAACGTGGTCAGCTACACGCTGAAGGATATCCACGACAACCAGATGACACCAGGGACGTGGGGACGTGGTGGGGGACATAGATATCGGTGTGGTTGGTGGCAGTGGGTCATCCATGAAGACCAGGTGGCACCAGGGGGGGACATGGTGGGGACAAAGATGTGAGCATGGTCAGCTACACCCTGAAGAAGATCCATGATGACCAGGTGGCCGTAGGGACACGAGGACATGGTGGGGGACGTAGACATCGGTGTGGTTGGTGGCACTGGGGACATCCACGATGACCAAGTGGCACCAGGGACATGGGGACACGATGGGGAACATAGACATCGGTGTGGTTGGTGGCACTGGGGACATCCACGATGACCAAGTGGCACCAGGGACATGGGGACACGATGGGGAACATAGACATCGGTGTGGTTGGTGGCACTGGGGACACGGGGGCTCGGCGGGGCAGGGACAGCCGCGGTGGGCCGAGGGGTGTGACGCTGTCCCCGTGTCCCCCTGTCCCCAGGACTACCTGCACTCGCTGGGGAAGGGCCGCACGGCGCAGGTCCAGCGCGACGCCCGCGTCGGGG
>NW_009212402.1:0-63549 GCF_000690835.1 Fulmarus glacialis
TATACACACACACCCCTATGTATATAAAATAAAAAGGTAACAGAAAAAGAGAGGACTAAATGCTTTAAAACCACACTAGTATTCAAGAACATTTAAAAGGACCTGCCTTAAATCTGCTAAGTCAAAAGTCACATAAAGTATAATTAGTGTAATTTACAGAGGGAAGAAGTTTAGCTTCTAAAGAAAAAATTAAGAGGAATCCAACAAGTGTAAGCAACATGGTAAACCATTACAGATGAAGATCAGCATCAGAACTTCCTGTACCTCCTTTTTTTAAAATAAAAATTCATATGATGGAAAAATTCACTGAGAGAGTATTCTAAAGAAGCTCTGAAAATAGAAGAAATTGCAAAAGAAATTTTTGAGCTACAAAGTTAGCCCAGGTACTGAATGCAGCAGGCAAGAAGTTCTTGTGTGCTTTCATGTGTTCCCACATTACACCCTAAGCTGGAAATAGTCTCTTGAATGTGTGATAGGGAGGAAAGATTAGTGTGCATTACACTAAGGAGGTACGGGATGCAAAAAAAAAAAAAAAAAAAGAGATCATAGTATCAAGGCTGACAAATGGCATTACATGGTCTCCAAGGTTAAAAAAAGTACTTGAGAAATGTTTAGAGAAAGGCAAAAAAACCCTTATTAGATGCATGGGTGGCCTCCTTCACAAAGAGATTAAAGGGAGCAGGATAATTCAGTTTGGAAAGGAGCAAGAGGGAATATGATACAGGTATTATGAAATAACGAATCATGTAGAGATGGCCAAATTGGCAGCTTCTATTCACCCTTCATCTAAATTAAATGAAAACAAGTTTGAAAACACAGAGAAATAAGTATTTATGCAACATCATCTGAATGCAATTAAGCACGGCACAATATCTGCTACAATACTTTATCTCCCCTCTCCTCATGCTAAAGGTGTAACTTCAAGAGCAGTTTCAGATAATGTCGGAGTTTATGAACCAGGTTAGCACTAATGCAAACACTCCTGATTCAGTACCCATCCTGATTTCCAGAAAATTTAAAAGCACCATCATGCAGATCAGTCCTTAAAGGCAGCAACTGCTGTTTTACGCAGCTAATCCCCGTTCCCAGGATCTCCTTGTGGGCACTGCTGGGGCCCCCTCCTCCTCCCCAGGCAGACGGGCTACCAGGACATTTCTGCGGCTCCGCATGAGGGAAGGATCACATGCCGGGCTGGCAGATGGGTGTTGTGAAACGTAGTGGGAAGCAGCAGCAACACTAGCTCATGTTCATCTGCCTCCTCTCGCATCAAGGCGGCCAGTTTAAGTGGAAACACTCTCCACTACTTCTACGATCTCATTTGTAGTTTGCCAAAGGGAAGGAAAAAAAAAAAAGCTATAAAAGCATTACTATCCAGTGAGCATCCATTGCCCAACTTTGATTAAATGATAGACTACACAAAAGCAAGGGAGCCAACAAATTTTAAAAGAATGTTTGGAAAATACACTGGGATAAAGGATTAATTTTCTGCTTTACTCACAGCACTATATTGAAATACAATTGGTGCTTTATTGGCAGTTTCGACACCTTCCTGTGAGGCATCCAGCACTGGTCTCTGTCAGGAAGACGGCTGTTCAGCCCCACAGTGCAAGTTGCAATGTCCTGCTCAGTGCCATGAAAACCAGAAAGGAGACGGTTACGTTTTTCCTTTCCCCCCCTCAACCTTTCAGTCCTCCCAATTCTGTTAACTCCATATCATTACGGATATGGAGTTATGTTATGTGGAGATGGAGATACATTCTTTTTAATTGGAAGATTTATCAGGGACAACTGTATTTCTCTTACACACTTTACTCTTCTCTGTGTGAGTACACGTGTGTGTGAAAAAGGCACTTTTGAAAGCTATTTTCTGTGCTATTAAAAAGTCTTGATGCTGCTTCATTACTGCTCTACAAGGCTGGTGCTAGTCTGATATTTTTAGTTCCAGCATAATAATAGTTCATTCATTTTAAAAAAATGCAGTTGGAAATCTGCAACTGTAACAGAAATCTGTCAGACTAAAAATCAATTTTTGAATCATCTTTTGGAACTGACCAACAATTACAAGTTCCAAGAAAACTCTGGACAAGAGCACAGGGATAATTTCATTAAGAGGCCACACGTATGAAGAATGTTCCTTCTGGTACAGATATGCTGGTGCATTGTAGAAACAGAGCCAAGTCAGTGCTTGATACCAGGGAAAACTTTCCTGGAAAGATTGTCCCATATTCTAACATTAAGCAATTCCTCTAGGATCTGCTTACAACTATCTAAAAACAATAGAAGGAATCACAGAGGAAAATCCCGTAAAATGGATTTAGTTCACAGATTAGCGCAGATAAAAATAAAGTGTATTAGAACTCAGATGGAGATCACATCTGAGATGTTCCCTCTATTGTGCACAAGACTCAAGATGACAAGCTTTCAGGAAAGAGATAAGTCCTTAACAACCACTTCATTAATATCTTGGATGTCTTTATAACCAGGAGAAACTATAAAAAGATTGAAGCATTTTACTTGAGTTATATTTACAGGATTCCCCTTCCCCCTTTTTAAATTGGTCATCCATAAGACGCATGCCATGCCTTTGGCTTCCCAGCACTCCTACTAAGGAACAGCACTGCTGTGGACCAGACATTTAAAAGATGGTTTGGCCCTAAACAAACTACTGGAGGAAGAGAATTGTTGTCTGCATTTACAGTGGCTTACAGACACATGGGCTGGGTTGCTGGATATTCTCATACAAAACTTTCCCTCGAGCTGTCAGTGCATGTCACCTACCTCACCTCCCTAGTTATTTTGCTGGCATGGCAAAACTCCTGTACCTGAATGCAGGTCATCAGTAGCAGCCTCAGTCACTTGAGTAGTTGTAACAGCTACACCTGAAATTGCTAAAGTCATCTCAACAACTGGAGAAGACAAGTTTTTCTTAAGCCACCTCTCCTGTTTTGTACGGCTGTTTTCAGGGGGAGGGGAGGAAAGGGGACAGCCTTATCTAGTCCCTCCTGTGGGGACTGGGCACCGAAAGAAGTAGAGAAGGTTGGTGCGGGACTCAAGAGTTCAAGCCTGGAGTCAGACAAAAATACAAATTATATACACTTTACAGCAAGAAGGAGAGATCTTGGTAGAGCAAGAACACCCCCTTCAAGTATTTGAATTACTTTGAGCTGCAGAATCGGATTAAAATAAAATCTACAGTAAAGGTCTCTACAGTGCTAACGCAGAGATGAGAGCTTTGCAAACAACAACAATTAAGTGCTGTCAAAGCCTTCAAGCTGCAGAAACATGAACCATGGAACAATGGAGAATCACAGGATTTTTGAGCGTAGAAAATGTGTGTGGCAAAACACATTATCTAGCAGCTACCTAATCATTTAGATAGTCATAAAAATAAAAGTATACTTATGAATAACTTGTTTTTGAGTGTTTTTAAAAAAACCCTAAAAGTTAAAGAGATATTTTCCTGAAATTCTGTTAAACACGCATTTACGAAGATCTATGAGATTTCTAAGTCTAGCTTAAAGTATCCCGTCATTATGGCCAACTCATGCACTAATCTGAAAGGTAAGGTTTAAGAGAATGTTTACAAAAAACCACAAACTTTTGAATGCAATTATCTAAAGTAGAAATTAAGATTGCAAGAGATGCACTATGCTAATACCATTTGACCTATATATACCCAAACAAAACAATTCAGAGTGTGAATGCTGAGTGCTAGCTGACAGCTTGCAGACTATAAATTACTTTTAAGTGTCAATTTTGAAGGAGCAATCGAATGACAAGTAAGATGACTGGAACAATTCAAGGAGAACGGCCATAGTTAAATGAGTTAACTACGCTTAAGGTGGTTCAAGAGCAATCTCTGCTTCCATCTACTTGCATTCAGAGCCTTCTACAAAGAGAGGTGGAAGAGTTTTTCGTTCGCAGCCTTGCAGGATGTACTCAGTCACCAGCAAGCTCTCCAACTCCGAAGTTTATTGTACAGCCTCATTATTAATAAAATTAGAATATGTTTTCCCTTCTCACAAAGGGAAAAGACATACAATCATGAAGGGAGGCAAGTTTACACCGTTTCACTCACTTTGCAGTAATTAATACTCTATAGTTGCACAGACCTGAAAACTGAAATACCCTTATTCCTCACAAGTACTGGAATTCGTAGAGGAAAGAGGGACTACCAATTAACATGGATGACATACGTTTTTGGGTTGTTTGTTGTCCTTTTATTCAAAGAGAATTGCTTGCCTGGAACATAGTTAATCACCTGCTATTCCTCAGGCCTGTTTACTAAAAGCACAAGAAATCAAATACAACGCAACAGAGGTCTTCTCTATTCTCACTGGCTCCAGTGGCCCCACAGGAAAGTTTAGACCTAAGTCTCTGCCATGTATTTTATAGCCAAGTTTTCAGTTCAACTAAATAGTCAGCTCTGCCCAAGACATCAGGCTTTAGCAGCTAAAAAAAAAAAAAAAAATTAGAGCTGTCCTTTGCAAAGGTCACCCATATGCAAGCATCTGAGCGGTTTGGTAACACCAGGTGCTAGACTGATACACTTTGTTTAAAAAAAAAAAAAAACCAAAAAAACCAAAACAACAACAACAACAACAAAAAACCACAGCCAAAAAAAACCCACAACCACACACAAAAATACCCAACTGTTATTTTCCAGAAACCTGGACACTCAATTTCAATGCAACTTCTTATACTCTGAAACAGGCACTACAAGTATTTGGGTAAGTGGCTCCAGTCCTGTTTCACTGATGCTCCATAAGTGGTTGCACAAGCTATCCTCCACTAAAAGTGCTTTAACTCTCTACAGCAATATTCCCCTGAACATGAATCAAAAATATCTGTAGTAGTAATAAATTAAGAGTAAAGGTGAGCAATACTGCAGAGCACCGAGAAGTTGTATGCCATTTACCAGTTTCACATTTACTATACAATAAACAATCTCCTCTTGTCAAAACAACTCGTTCTCCTTAAAAAGCTTAAAATTTAAATTTTTTGACATTTAAAAAGCCAGCACTGTTTAAAATAAGGGAAGTGGGAGTGCAAATCCCCAGTATACGCCTGTATGAATGTACACTTCATTCTGATTTTTCACTGATTCATAGCGAAATACTCAGCCCAACAGAAGGGGAACTAGATTTTTAGGCACAGAAGGAAAGAGTACTTCAGTGCTTTGCTATTGACATGGGGAGAAAGAGGAGGTGGTGTAAGAGGAACTAAGAAATCTTGGTTATTCACCTGCTGAATATTTAGGGAGCCACAGCTCTTAAATCCCTGCTCATGGCATCCGGATGAGAATGAAACATGTGCTATTCAGAGCTGAGCATAGCAAGAAGATGCAGAGAGCAGTAGTAGAGGACTGCTAGAGCAGGGGAAAAAATTGATTTCAAACCATTAGCAGTGCACACCTCCGGCATTAAGCAGCAGCCGTGCATAACGAAAGCAGCAACAAACCAGGGCAGCCCCTGCCTCAAAGAGCTTGCAAGGTGTAGGCAACGGATGCAACAGCTACATGGGGGAAGTGTTGTGGGAGGCAGAATGGAAACATCCACCTGATCTTTTGGTTGAATTTCAAGGTTGTCCTCAGCCAGCCTGGCCTGCTCCAAAAGCCTGGACCAGGTCCTCCTTACTGCCTAGCCGTAGAAATTAAGAACAGGCAGACCACATGCTGAAGGAAGCATAGCCCGGCTGGGAAGGTCACAGCAGCGACCCAAGGACCGGTGGCCCAGCCACTGCCTGGGCTTCTGGGAACGAAAGTGAAGAGTGAGGCAGGAGCGTCCAGGAGAGATTTCACAGGGAACTGGATCTACACCATGTAGGAAAGGGCATCGGGAAAGTGATCAGCTACTGTAGAAATACTGGGGGTGCTTCCAAAATATGAGGGGCATCATGAAAGAAAGCTCTCCAAGAAATCTGGACAACAGAGTTTAGGGACGAGCTGCATTGCAGCCAGGTCAGAGAAGGGAGCAGATAGGAAGATCAGGATCCCAGGTCAGTGACCGTGCAAGAGCAGCTTCTGGGTGTAAGGGAACATAGGATGAACATAAAAGAGAGATGGAGACAAGCAGTAACAAAGCCTCAGAAGTCAGCTAATACACACTCTCTTATAACCACATACATTCGCAAACACACACACACACACATCCCCCAATGCTTGGTTTCAGGGAGATGGAAACAGCTCAGCATACGGAAGCAGCCACAGACAAGAAGCCTTGAAGCTAGAAAGCACGAGACACAAAACACTGATGACATGATTTTCATCGCCCAGATACTCGGGGGGAGGGGGGGGAAACAAAGACAAAAGGAAAAAAAAAAAAATCATGGAAGCATGACAGACAAGACCCTCTAACAAAGCATGGTACAAAGATACTCCAAGATGCTCTTCAGACAAGAGTCAACTGAATAAAGATGGGCCTATTGCACATGTTCTACTATAAAGACAGGTTCTTAAATTATGAATAACGACCACAAGACACATTAGCACAGCATCCCAGAGGGGACGAGAAATATTTAAAATGCCAAGAAAACAAACATGAAAACACAAACCACCCTCTCCCCCCGTGAAGCTAGAAGCAGACTTTGCAATAAGCAACAAGAATGTGTCATAAGCTCTAAATAAAATATGGACACTGAATATGTCCATATTTGCACCAGCACAGCTCCTGGAAGAACTACAAACAGCACCTTTCTGCAGACTTACTGCTCTTAACTGCAAGGTGGGAGGAGAAGCTGAGGACATCCCATTTCCAGATGCTTTTTTTACTTTAAAAGAGAAAATGTCCCACTGCTCTGGGGACCTTTTACCAACATTTTTTAAGGTCTTTGACTTTAAACAGATTTGAGAGGTTCAGACTAAGAGGCTGCCATATTGTCCCCTCCAGGACATCACAACGTCCCTGGCAGCAGGGCTGACAACACTAGAAGAGCTGCTGCCAGCCAAAGAGGCTGGCTTAGAAACCTGAACACCCTTGGCTAGAATTTAAAGTCTAAACACTCTGTACCACCCCAAAAATACATGCAAGCATTTGGCCATTCTTCCACATAGCAACAGTAAAATTACTTTTCCCTCTGCTTACCCGAGAGCATGCTTAACTTTCAAACTAGCATAAATAGTAAGCTCAGCTATGGCAGAAAAAAAAAAAAAAAATTATGGGATGGGGTAACATGGCCGAGTGTGCTGCAGCAGCCTGTGGAAAGCAATACCCCATGAGGTCTGGCAGCAGATCAAGGGCAGTCACTCCAGTTGCTTTTCAGATTATATAGCTTTGTGAAATTATTTTGGTAATATTCAGCCTTCTAAAAACCTCTCTATGGAAAGCGGTCTTTTCCAGTCCCTTATTGTTGAGCTCCTACCCACCAGCGCACAATGTGCTACTGTAGTTGTGCTGGCTACCATGCCAGCAGCGCAGTAGTGGTACATGCTGTTGAACCAATGAGACCAGCCCAGAACATGAGGAATGTCTCCCTTTCCAGCCTCCTCTTTAATTTTAGCGCGCGCACGGCTCTGCTGCCAGGGCAGGCCGTGCCAGGCCGATATTTGATTTGTAAACAGACACTCCAACATGCTCATCTTAGCTGCGGGCTCCAAGTTATCTGCTGTTACTCCCAACCGGCACGCGGGAAGACTTCTGCATGTAACCTTATCTGCAATGGTGAGCTTCCACAAGAAACAAGCAGATAGTTAAATATATTTTGATGATGATATTAGCTTCTCCTAGAACAAGGGGAGAAAAATCAGCCCAGACATTCCCTCTGTCACCCTCCAGCCTGGTTTCTAAGGGGTTCAGGAACAAAAGCACAATTAAGGCAGACACGCTTTGCCTCTGCACACTACAACACGCACAGGGTGTATCCTCTTCATGTTTAATAAAGGCTCTCATGCTTTCCAATACAATAAAGGAATTGCCCCAGGGTTAACACTCTGAAAATATGAATAGATGGTGACAAGGAGACATATCAGCTTCGTTCTCCCACCAACACTATGCAGGGCGTCCCTTAACCTGGATCAGCAGTGGCTGTCACAGAGCAGCTCCTGAAGTGCACACCAGGCATTATCACAGATAAACTTAACTTTAAAAATTAGCTTGGACCCTCCTTTTTCTGGCAGCCATTTGGATAAACAGTCTTTGATTTCCAATTTCAGTCAACTGGAGTCTTCTGAGGTTAAACTTATTAAAAGGGTTCATTTTATGTTCACTTCTGTATACTCGGAGACAAACAGATTTCACTTTCAGTTTGTCTGGGATTTTTTTGTTGCCCCTTTCAGAAGAATCATCACAGGGATGGACACACACAAAAATGGCAGCAACGTATTTCTAGATGGGAAAAAGACCAACCTTCTGGTGACTGATGGACCAACTGTTCCACTCTGGCAATCATTCCCTTGAACTCACCTCAATACTAACTCTAGTGCCTTCTTTTTTTGTTTATGTTTTTTTGTTTGTTTATCTTCCTTCTGTGGGTCTTACTAAAACTTAAGGACACAAGCTTTTTCCTCAGTACGTTTACAAGAAGAGCAGGAGATAGTACTTGCAGGGATTTAATACGAGATAACCAAGCAATAAAGAGCAGCTCAAAGGTAGCAATGGGCTTTCCGGGGGAGGGGGGGAATATTAGAAATCACTCACCCCTCTCCTCTCCCTCCTCACCCCCCGCCCCCCTTACTTTTTTTAAGTAAAAAAGCAAAGTTAGCTCAATAAGGCAGGTTTTTCTCAATATCTAGCTAGAGAAGACATGAAGAAATGTTCATGTGCCACTGAGAGAACTTGAGTCTCTGAACAATGATGCCTGTACGAGATTATGTTCCTCACTGTTTTGGCTGCATTAAAACTGCCATTAAAATCTTCCATGCTTGTGGTATTTTTATATCTTCAGACAAGAAATCAGGAAACAATAACTCAAGAGATCTCTGTCTAAATTCTGGAAAAAGGAAGCCTGATTTATCTGCGCTTTGACTACATCTGTGGCTACATGTTACATAAATAACTAGTGCTTAATTTTAAAAAAGCCAACAAATAAGCATTACCCACTTCCTCTCATCTGCTTCTCTTTAAGGTGCAGGTACCAATGCATTCAGCTGGATTTTCTTCACAAGAGAAATCCTAAAAAGCAGGCTTTAACAAGAAGAATATGAAGATAGTGGTTTACTCACCTCCAGCTGTACCATGTGAGAATAAAAACAGAAATATTTCACAAGTACAAATACAGTTGTCATATTAACCACGTTAGTACGTTCTCTTAGAAACCTCTTAGAAAAAACATTCAGGCTGGTTTCTGCATTTGACAGACATAAGTCTTAACAAATCCATCCTCAGGATGGTTTAAAAGATTTGTTCACAAACGCGGTCCGGCCCCTCGTTTCTCTCCACACTCCTGCATAGGTCTTCACTACCACTGCTACAGATGTGGATTGCAGCTGCTTGTGCTTGAACATGTGCAGCTGACTACTACTTTTTTTAAAAAGTTTAAATACCTTTCTTTTACATATATTTCTGTGTATATATGCCTATACACACACAACATATTATACATATTCATTCATATCCCACCCACTTGCAGGATAGCAGGACTCAAAGCATGGAAGAGCAAGCTGATATGGGAAGCTGCTCCAGGCGTAAAAATATAGGTTGTGGGATGTGTGCACAGCACACACATCTCAAAGAACTCTGCGTAGCATTAGCGTAAGATGAATAATGTTCACTTCACTCACAATTGGCTCATTTAGAAAGTGACATCTCAAAGTCTGGTAGGACATATGGAATATTGTTTACTGAATTCAGCATCTTGTCATAGGCCTAAACTATTTGACAAATACAGCTCAAGCTGGCCTCCTAAAGATGTTCAAAATTAAATACTCCCCAGCCAATGTGGAAAAAACATGACTAGAAGTCACATCAGCATTTGAGAGCAGGTCTACCAGGAAAAGTTTTACAACATGATAGAAACACCAAGAATGACTCATTTAGAAACAGATGTACAGTAGCCTCATGCACTGGCAGGCTTCATGTGCATCTTACCATGAGACACAGAAACGCTGTACTCTGGGACCTGAACTCTGTACTTTGTACATGTATACACCCTGTACGTGTGTTCCCTTATCCTAATATTGAGGGACCTGCGGTGTTTTTTCCCCCCACTGCTTCAAAGAGGACAATGTCAACACGGACACACTGAAAGTTGCATGCAAAGAGCATTGACTTAGAGTTCAAGTGCTTTTAATGACCTTCCGCATCTGCTGAAGTCCAGTCAATCCAATCACCAGCGTTCATGCCCCAGTAAGATTGAAGCTGGAAGACCAGATCTAGAACTTGTCCCATGACAGCCACAGCTACCTGGTTTCAGAACCAAGATTGGTCTGATGAATTAGATCCTTAACTGAAGTTGGTTTTGATTTTTGGTGTGTCCCCCACAAATTCTGAAAACAGACAGCTCTATGAATCACCATCACCAGAGCTATTCAAGATCTAAACAAGTTATTTTACCCAGCATAAGGTACAATCAGCTACACCACGGTAATTTCAAGCCAATGTTGGAATCTGTACCACTGGAGATTTTTTGAGTATGGATGACTTTTAGACACTCACCACTAGAGATACCCTTCCCATATCACCGCAGGTTTTATACTTATTATTTAAGACTTCTACCATTTCACTTATCTACAACAGATTAAAACATTTTATGCACTTGAAGACTTTCATCTTCACAGAAGTCGGTGGAAAGACTTAATGACATCAGGTCTTCCTTGGAGGTCATGTTTTAGTTGGGTTTTACTTCCCCTGACGGAGATGTCCTCAAAGCGGTCTACATACTTCTTACAATGGCATATGAAGAGCAAACTCGGGGCTCCAGAGAGACACTTGGCTGAAGAGACTAACGTGACACGACTAGCCAAGAGGAGGATGTTCATCTCAAAGGAGGTGGCAGTGTGAAGCGAAGGGAAATACCTACAGCCATTCCACTCAGCACTGGGAAAATATCATCTGCTAAAACTCTTGTCTCTACAAATATAATTTGATATATCAGTAGCTGGTTTAGAGTAAGCCTGTATCCATCAAATCCTTGAATAAATTTCACTTTAAAATCATCCAAGATACTTCAGAAAGTGAATGTTTAGACTCTGCACTTCATCATTCTCTATTGCTTTAGAAACAGTACTAAGGTGTTTGCAAGCTCCTTAGTTTCATTCCCAGTTTGAGCCAACTATAAAGTGCAAGTTACACAGCATTAAAAGACAGAAACTGGGACGTAAAGCAAAACATGATTTGTTAATATAAATCTGTGTGTGACTGTGTGCATAGGCACAAAACATTATCATCCATCTATTACACAGTTCACATACTGGGAGAGCAGACATGTACATGAATGCAGACAGCTATGTAAACACACTTGCAGTTAAAATACAAAATAGGTAAGGAAAAAAAAGCTACAAGAACTTAGACATTTTCCTCCCCTTTAGTTTTTCAAAATCTACTTTCTACTGCGCTCTTAAATGGAGATGAAAAGCATTGTAGAACAAGTATCAAGTAGGTATGCAGTGGTTTGAAGAAAAAGGGAAAACAAAGCTCTAGATCTGTTGAATGCTAAGGTTATATGGAGCTTATCACATCTGTAAGTAGTAAAGGATAGTGAAGGTTTGGAAGTTGGCTTTTTTTTTGCATTTAAGTTAATTTTTTGCCATTGATTTTTTTTAAAGTCTATAAATATGGCAATGGGAATTGACCATAAAAAGCTTAGCACTCAGCACTGTAGAAGAGCAAGTGACAACGTGAGAACACCTTACCACCACTTGTGGCAATACCATGAATGCAACAGAAGACAACCTGCATTTGTAACAGAGATGCACTGGGATACGCTAGCAGGGACTACAAAATCCCTTATGCTTAACTGTAATCAGCTTTGAAAAATAAAGTTATTATTAAATTTGCTCAGAAAAGTTTGGGGAAAACTTGCAATCCCAGCTTTAAAGCTACAAAAAGCTTAAACTGCAACATTTAAGCACACGTCACCAGCCCATCATCCCCAAGAAGTGCTGTGAGCATACCAGCAGGAAACTATCTGTATGTTTGTCCTTCATTTGTTACACCATGAGGAAAGAGCAGACATTTGTCACTATAAACTATTCAATTATACACTCATTTTCTAGCTGTTAGAGAGAAGGCAAATAGTTCAAGTTCTGGAGTTACCAACAGCAAGCTTAACTAGAACCATAATTACAAAATTCCAACTGGTAAATTATGCGTGGAGAGGACGAAATATTATATATTCTCATCTAAAATAGAATCACCTCTTCATACTGGCCAATAATAATAAAAACTGAATAAATGCTCCATTGTGTATACTTTTAAACTACCCCATGCAAGTATAAGTTGTGCTGTAACAGTGGTTACAAACCACCAACTATCAGATAAAAAAAAAAAAGCATAGTTTTCCAACTTGGATGTCAAAAATTAAATTCTTCAATCCATAACAAGTCAGCAGAAGAGCTCAGCACCCCTGCCCTTCTCAGCAGAAACAGCAAAATATTCCAGATCCTCAGAAGCGGATCCAATCTTACTTATTTGGCTTTAGAAAACCAAAGCCCCCCAACAAGCATATGGGGATTCATTTTTTTCAAGTGTCAGCTGCTAGGTAAAGAAAGCTGCTCTCTACTAGGCACTACCAAGAAGAATTGTATCTGTGTAACGCAGGCAACTACACGAACACCACTCGCGCACAGCTCCGAGTCTAATAATGAACACGCAGTTGTAAATCTGGTATGAAACAGACCACGTGAGGATATGGCCATCTGTATAACGACTGCAATGCACATTACTGGTGTAGCATGTAATGTTCTTCTCTCATTAGAAACACCAGCACAAAACCATATATGTGAAGCACATGCCTGTTTACAACAACTTCCCCAGAAAAGCTAGGAAGACCACAAAGCTGGCGACAAGATACAGCAGTTGAGCCTCGCGCAGCTGTGTGAAGCGTCATGAAAATGAGCTCATGCCCTGCAACGTTCGTCCGCGCCGAGGAGGTTGTGCTTGCAGCACACGAGCGCGAGAACAGACCTCAAGGCTTCCCACGCAGAATCTCCTGGTAGCGGTAGCCGTGGCGGGCAGGCAGAGCTTCGTTTTGCCCACACACCTCGGAGCGAAGCAGCCAGCAGGCACATGAGCAGCAAGAAGGGAGAGGCTGCCTTGCAGCCAGGAGAGAGGAGGAAGAAACGTCCAAGGCGGGAGCCAGACATGCGCCTGCAGCTCCACCGGCAGCAGCCCACGCTCTCCTGCACTGTGGTCATTCCACACTGTGGCTCCGGCTGAGCCCACGGTGGTCAATCCCAAGAGCCATGGCAGACGATGACCTTGTGGCGAGCAGCTGGAGGGGGCAGCTGGCCCCAGTTCTCACCGAGTGAGCCCTGCCACTGCTTACAAAGCAGCTGTGGAGCCACCCCAGCAAGGGTGTCAACCTGTTGGCTCCCAACAGAGGAAGACCTCTCGCCCGCAGATTATTTTTTTTTAAAGCTGTGTTTCTTCTCCTTTTACATTGTTGCTTATGAGCTGTGAAACAGTGCAGCAAAATATATGTTTTCATGCACCACGAGTCACATTCTTCCTCTTTTCTTTGTCCCAGCCATACGCTGTTTCTGTGTCTGATTCAAAAATGCGTTTCTCTCGTACAACAGGGTTTTCAGAATTATTCATGATTTAGAAATGCACAGCTTAATTTGGGCTGCTTTACAGCCTGGTCTCTGTCTTTTAATGCCATGTAACTTGTACTTTATATTGGCTCAAGCTGGGAAGGAAACTAAGCGCAGCTTGCAAACTCCTCAGTTCTGCTTCTAAAGCAATAGAGAATGATGAAGTGCAGAGACAAAACATTCATTTTCTCAAGGATCTGGGATTATTTTAAAGTGAAATTCCCTCAAGAGTTTGATGCATATAGGTGTCAAGGAATCCGGTGCAACACTAACAGTTGGTATAAGGTAGGATACAGTGCAAGCACAGAGCGCTATTTCGTTTGCAAGGGCAATCAGTTTGGAATAAGCCAGATTATATTTGCAGAGACAAGACTCTCTGCAAATGCTGTTTCCCAGCACTTGAACCCGCAGTGGCTCTTCCCTCTCCCTGGCTAGTCCTATTGAGTCCTTTTTCCCCACAGCCCTGGTCGCTCACCGTGTGCCACCACCTGAAGACACACACACACACTGCTTTGAAAGCATCTGCAGGACAGGAGTGAGAGCCCTCCAAAGCCCACAAAACATGACCTCCAAGAAACAACTGTAAGACTTGTGGTCACACCAACTACAAAAGAGAAGCCTGAGGGAAGTCTCGAGTCTGTGGATGCATATGAGGGAGCGGAGAGAGGGGGCACAGGGAATTTCTCTATCTCAGCAGTGGATCTGCGGGGCAGTAAACAGGCTACAACTGCATCGAGGGAACGGGAGGTTGAACAGCGGGGCGATGTGAGGAGGCCATGAGATCCCCACCACTGCTCTCTCACCAGCAACAACGGCACCAACCTAGCAAAACGAAGCCCTGCCCTGCCAAAACCAGCGCTTGCTCTCGTCTCCCCGCGTTTTCACAGCCTGGGCCTGGCCCACGGACGCTGCTGCTTAGCCTGCCCCCCTCCCCACACACACCACGTTTCCGCTGCCTTCAAGGTTTCATGGCTGCCGGACCGCCATGTTTCCTCTCCCCCTGGGCTGGGGGGTGAACACCGAGCCCTCGCTCGCTCCTTCCACAGCGGCTGGACGGCAGGAGGCTGGGCCGCAGCCCCAGCGCCTGCCCAGGCGTGTGCCATCCAGACACCACTGCCACACCACGTGTCACAGGCACCCTGGGGACAATCTGGGGAAAAAAAACCTCCATTCCTTTTGGGCAGCAGCGATAACTTTCTTAAAAGCCACATGGGCTCTTGTATGCTTTTACCGTAAAGGTAAAGCAGGGGGCAAAGGAAGGAAGGAAGGAAGCTACATAAAGCTTACAGTTAGTTAAAATAAATCTCACACCACTGCCACACCACGTGTCACAGGCACCCTGGGGACAATCTGGGGAAAAAAAACCTCCATTCCTTTTGGGCAGCAGCGATAACTTTCTTAAAAGCCACATGGGCTCTTGTATGCTTTTACCGTAAAGGTAAAGCAGGGGGCAAAGGAAGGAAGGAAGGAAGCTACATAAAGCTTACAGTTAGTTAAAATAAATCTCTCTTCCCTTCCCCTCCCCTTCCCCCAGGACCCATACACCCAGATCCAAACATCCCCCGTCCCACTCTGAGCACAGCAAGCCGCCCCTCTGGCTCAGGCTCTAAGGCGGGCTTTGCACTTAAATCAGTCCTGGGCTGCGCTTTGAGGGATCGCTTCCTGCGCGACCGGGGGAAACGCCGTCCGGTAACATGGCAAACCGCACGGGGCCGAAGCGCAAGTTGTGAGGAGCGCATCTGAGGGAGGTATGGCAACCTTCACGTGATGCACATGGTGTCACACTGGTAAAAAACAGCGTGAAATTCTTTCATGGGCTTAACTAGTTCAGCTCTTTTGGAAGAAAGGTGTGACAAAAGCACAGTCGCAAAAATAGACAACCTTTGGCTAATGTAACTGATTATTCTTCTAACGAGGTCTCAACTGTATCTGAAGTACTTTCAGTAATAGTGACAATAACCAGCATGAAAGACAACAATGTGACTTCACAAGCATAATAACTGTTTAAAAATGCTCAGAAAAGCACCAACATCATAAAGAGCGAGCACAGATGCCTTAAAAAGACTGAAACCCACCTCTGCTCTCTCCCAGTGAGATTATAAAAAGTTACTGAGAGCATTATGAACAGATATGCCACCTAAATTTGTTCGTGTCATGAAGAAATAAATTTGGCAGTTCTATGTATTTGAGTTGAATACAAAAAAACCAGAACATCTCTGATTACTTCAGAGCATTTACTCGCTTTCAGAAAAAAATGTGCCCATTCAAATTGTTGCTTAAATAGGGGAGCGTCTTTTTAGACAGCTAGGAAGCCCGCGAGTTTTTAGCGATGTCAAACTGCCCTATTTTTAGCATTGTGTGTCAAGGGCACATGCCTAGAAAGCACTTTCACTGCTTCAGCAGTTTACAGGAAAAACAAGGTAGACAAGCACATGCTTTTTACAGATAGATGAGCCCGAATCTCATGTGTGAATAATCACATGGGACTGTTTCGGTTTTACCGGGTGACTCACTGGGGCAGCGTCAGTGCTCCTGACACAGCCGCGGAGCTCAGTGCTACTCTGATGGCATCAGAAGGAAACGGCTGCATAGCACTCAGAAAACCCTGGAGCAACATAAGAGAGCTGAGGCAGTACGAACTGAAAGCAAATGGACTAAATTAATTTCTTTCAAGTGAAAAGTAAATATTTCAGATAGGCAAGAATGATAAAGGGTCTGCAAAAATTAAAAAAAGTGAACCATTGTAAAAAGCCTTGCATTCCCCAATTGTTTTGTCTTTTCGATTCCACGTATGACTATTTTTCAAACTTTTCAGTACCTCTAGCATCAGCTGTTCAAAAAACCCAGAAAAATCTTTCATCTGTGGATGAAAGTCTGTACAGAGTCATCTAAAGGAAGCAAGAAGCCTTATCACCATTTCTAATATTATTCAATACTTCCAAAACTAGAGCACAGTGCACAGTGCATAATACTGTAGAGTCATGCATTATCTGGTAGCTCTCATTTGTTAATAGAAATAGTTATCAAACAACAAAAGTTTTACCAATACATGTAACGATTAACGTGCTACTTTCAAGTAATATCTATTCAACCGCAGCCATCTCTAATCACTCTCCCAGGCAAGTTTGCTGCATTTTTCACTAGCAAATGTCCTTTATTTGAAATATCATTTGAATAGTTTCAAGCAAATTCTTTACTGTGCGGCACTGGCAGGCTCACTGAATATCCTCACACTTAGCTAATAAGCTATGCAGTGAGGAAGACAACAAGGACTAAAAGATGCACAAGGCTACTATGAACGTATGTCCTCCATTCTAGTGGCACAGGGGTGCCAGAAGAGCTGTGCTCAGGCCATCTACAAGCAGTTAAACAAATGCTTTGGCCAGAGGCAAGGTCAGATAGCCAAATGCTCACTGGTTGAATCGGAAAGCTAGCAAAAGGATGTGCCATATATAAATGAACAGAACAATTATGAAGCACTAAGCCACCTGAAACACATCAATAAACACAACAATAAATATAAAATAAGATTTTAATAGGACAAAGGTACAAGCTAGAAAAGCAGCATTCTACCTAAGTGTACCAAAGGGTTTCTGTATTCAAAAGTTGGTTTGTTATTTAAAGTTATGTCAGTGCCTATTCCACTAAGAAACCTTACATTTTAGTAAGTATATGGTTTGCAGCATCCTCAACATGTTTGCAAGGAACAGAAGTGCCAGAGCAGGTAATAATTAATAGCCCATGGTATACTCTGCTCATTCTGAACACAAAGATCAAGTTAGCAGCTATCAGGATTAGCTGCCACATGTTCTCCAGAGCCCTAATGGAAGAAGTTGTTCAGCTGTTATGAGGACTCAAGTCAGAAGACAGAATTTTGAAGAAAAAAAA
This sequence comes from Fulmarus glacialis, assembly GCF_000690835.1. Lineage (NCBI taxonomy): Eukaryota > Metazoa > Chordata > Aves > Procellariiformes > Procellariidae > Fulmarus > Fulmarus glacialis. The sequence goes on from NW_009212402.1 coordinate 17,576, forward strand.
CCCCACAACCTAGCTAGTCAGTTTACTTGGATTTTCTACTTGTATAGAAACTCTTCACACCAACGCTGACTTCATCATCTGTTTTCACTAGTTTGAGATATAACCTTAATTTATTTTTTTTTTAGGAAACTTTATACAGGACTTTCAAGACATCTTTACAATTTTTTTTTTTTAAACTCTAGTAGATAATGAATCATTTCAGTGTTGTGTGCTGACCAGCATGGTCCCCAGACTATAGATACTCCAACAGCAGGTACCTGTGACAACTACCTCCAGTGCTATACATAAAAAGATCAGGAAAGAAGGCAAGGTCAACCAGCAAACAGGTTGGAAGGCAGGAGTGGACAGCACAAGATGTGGACAGACATGGCTCTAAAGGGTTACCAGAATGACAGTGTTGCTTTAACAGCTTCATATGGCCTTGTCTGCTGTGACTTACCTGCATACTGTGCTGTTCTTAGTGCAATAAATAGGGACAGCACAGGAACCAGTGTGTAAAATTACTGTTGCCAGCAAAGCAAGCAAGCATAACTCAGGGTGGGGGGGAAGAGTGGGGAGATATTTGCACCTCCTTTCTGGCTGCATTAGCGAATAAGCTGCTGAGCAACATACATCCCATTGATTTTCCATAGGAACAGATGTTTGCCTAACACCACCTCAGTTTCAACACTCACTCATAGAGAACACATTACACAGAACATGCTGCTAAAAGAATAAAGGAAAACAGAATAAAACAAAAAACAGTTCCAAGTTACAAGATATTTCTGTGTCTGTTTAAACAAAGTGGTGTGTAGCCTAATCCCCATACTACAGCTTCTCTCCCAAGGCGCCTATATGTAATCGTACTCAGGTGATCTGTACAAACCATAGGTTACATTTTAACAAACTAGTCCAGCATGGCTGCTCTGTGAACACCCACATGGCTGCAGTTTGGAGAGTCCACCTTTTAAGCTTTTGGATGTCCTACTGCTGAAAAAACACTCAGCTGAAACCCACAACCCAGGGGTGAGGGACAAGCCCAAGCAGCTACTAATTGCCTTGCTGCATGTTGACCTAAAACCCTTGATCTCAAGTATTGCATGTGGTTACCTTTGCCCTTCTCCCCCCACCCCTCCCAATCATGCAAAGCACAAATCATCTCACCCCAGGCCACCTTTAACCCTCAGTTCCAACCCCACAGCTACCCCCTGCCAGCAGCAAAGCCTGCCAGCGCCACCCGCCCTCCAGCTCTGCCCCTCTGGGACCCCCTTGAACGGGGGTTTGCACATGGGAGCCAGGCTGGTCAGTGCTGCACTCTGCTGGGAAGGGGACCAGGGAAAACAGGTGAGAGTCAGGGAAAAGAAGCAGCAGCAAAAGGGAAAAGCAACGGGAAAGTAAAAAAAAAAAGGGGGGAAATACATATATAGTTGCATAAAGTTGAAAGAATCAAGTTATGCTCATGATTGCTATTTTTCCACTTTGCCTCAAAATATTAATTAAAAAAGCAAATTATTAATTCTGAATTAATTTGCCTAGAATAAGAAAGCAAATACTGATTTAAAAGGACCACCCGTCTTTATACAAAATGCACCAACTTTTCAGTGGCATCTGTTAAAACTGTGTCAAACAGACCAAGTGTCCAACGAGTCAATAGCTTGCTCATAAATCATGGCTCAGTGTTTCTAATCTAACAACAGTAAAATATTACAGGGTTATACAAGGCAAGTGTTTTATTTTAAAACTTCACTTAATACTCTAACTCTTCCTTGGAAGTGTTCTGAAAACATGGGGGGTTTTTTTTCAGACGAGCAGAGGGTCTGACAGAAGTTTCACCCAAAACCGTTTACATTTTTCAGATAATGGAAAAGCACTATGGATTTCAAGACCTGATTATACACACATGAAGAGGCAAGGCTGAGAAAAGCAGACTGGTTTAGAACCTCCCACGAGTCACTGAATTTGGAGTTCCTGTTACTTTAAGCCCAGCCTAAATGCCTATTTTTAGAATTAAATTCTGCTAATTGGAAGATGTGAAGGCAACGCTATTCCTGAGAGACGCATTGCTTGAGTGCAGAATCCAGCCTCCATTAATTGTTTTTCCTTCAACTCCATGCACAGACAAGCCTTTGCAGAAGAATGGACAGGTAGCGACACTTCTCTGAAACTTAAATACATTAATTTTTTTGTCAGTGTAACTTAGTTCCTATATTGATGCAAATTTTAGAAGATATGCGTACTTCTTTTAAGTTCAATACTCTCAGCAAAGTGCCAAATAAAACGGAGTGATTTATATAACTAATCATAAGAAGACGACTCACTCTGAGGAACTAGTATTACAGCAAATATAAGAACAGATGCAGAGCTTTAACTCTTCTCAAGCTTAATGACAGCTGAACTTTTTATTCTTGTTAAGATTACTACCAATGTTCAAGGAGAAGAATATTCATGTAGATAGTGGAATTCGTCAGCCAAGGATCACTGAAATATAAAGGGAAGGAAAACTATATGCGTTAAGTCAGGCAAGCCAACAACCTCACTCGCTGAGATGACATACAGAAGTTAGAATTATACTGGCTTTTAATCATGACTTCAATACAGTAACAGGATATGATCTAGTACCACAACAAATTACAAAAGTTACCATAATTTTAAGACCAGCTTCATTCTAGCTCTTCCTTTAAGCTGTACATTTGCCCATACTTTACTTTCCTAGCATGAACATTTCCCAGTTTGCTGCTACTGCATTAAAGGCAAAGAGAAGACCGGCAAGGTAGGCAATCACGGTTATGCTGTAGAAAACGGTTAGAAGGATTCCACTGAAAGTAACTCCCAAAATAACTTTCAAAAAAAAAAAAACCCCACAAAAATAGCTCTCACACACACAACCAAGTTTCATTTTTACTATACTGCTTTTAAGCCATTAATGAGTCATCTCTTAAATCACTAGCTATATTTATAAGGAATTATTCACACAGTAAACTAGACTTCATAAGATGAAACTGTATACATTTCCAACACAAACTAATTTTCCCCCTTAAACTAATTAATGCCACACAGAAATCCACTGATTTAAATTCTTTTTTTTTATTAAAGATTCGCTCATTAATGACAATTTTAAAGTACATTTACCATAGAGATTTTGTTTCATCTCACAGCAAAAACTGAATGTCTCCTACTTACTTAGCCTACACAAAATTTTCCACTTTACCAGAAGCGCTTTCCACCAAAATAAATGAGACCAAGAGAGATCGTGGTGTAGCAGAAGAACATGAAAAGCAATTAGTGGTAACGTTTTTGTAGGTTGTGTCATTTCATATTCTTTCCGTGCCTTCATGGGGCAGCAAAGACTTCATTAGAACAAACTCCAAGCAAAGACCAACTCCTGCAATCACTGCCCACTTTGACTCGTCTTAATCTTAGTGGAAGCACAGCAATTTTCCCTCATTGCTTGTTTGAGGGACACACGATTTGCGCAATGTTTATTTTGGGCCGTCACTGAGGGAGGGAGGGAGGGAGAGAGGGAGGGGTGTAGCCAAATGGGCAGTCTCCCAATCCAGATCACACAAAATACAGCATTCGCACTCTAGGAACATCTCAGCCTCAGCCGAACCCGGGGAGCCTGCCCGTGCAGGGGAGGGTTGCACGCCTCAAGACTCTCCCGGAGGACTCCTACAAGATGGAAACTACACCTCCGCACCGTGGCAAGGCCCACCAACTGCAGCACAGCCCAGAGAAAGCAGGGGAGGATGACGTGGGCAACCTTTGTAATGAAGCACCACAGGTTACAACGCAAGGAGCACAGGTATATTACAGTACTGTAGAAGGAGCTATGAAGAGCTGCAAAACACAAAGTGGACTCTTTGTGAGCAACAGGGGACACTGCCACGAATCTCTAAATGCACAACATGCTTCAGGAATATTAAAAAAATTCTATTCCTCACTTAAACCAAACTAGAAAGCCACAAATACCTTTACTCACGGAGAGTCCTGCATCCACACACAACCCCAGATTCCACTAAAATCACTGAAATATCTCATCAACCTTTTGCAGGACACCCATTAATGAGCAAATACCCTGTTCATTCAAATGACTTTTTGATGATCCCAAAACAGACTTAATGTGGATCACACCACTTCAGTGCAAGCTGTATGCACCATAGTATCCGCAGCCTACAGAGTGCTGGCACTGCGGTTCCTGTATTTTGGTGATAGCGCAGGTACTCACAGAACTCAGTAATCATTTTGATGAAGTAACCATTAGGAGTAAGAAACAAATTTAACATTCACGTGCACTCCAAAGTTACTGTATATATCCTATGTCCCAAGAAAACTGAAAGGAGGAAGCTACGTGTTTTAGTTTCCCACAGTTCCTCTCTAATTTTTCATCATCTTGCTCCCAAGAATAAAGCTCTTCTCACTAAGAAGCGGCTATGGGGTGGGCTGCTTAACAGATACACAACAGAGGAGACAACAACTACAACAGCACAGGGCAGCAGAAAGAAGCAAAGACCATGTTAATGACCCCCCCCTTATAGCTGCAGCCAGAGTCAAGCCGCAGGATTTCCTTAGACAGCATTGCTACATCTGGATCCCTCTCAGAAGGAAATGAAAAGCAACACTTCTGCAAGATATACTGTTAGATATGCCAAAGCCACAAAAACATGCAAGAGGTAGCTATGAGATGAATTAAACTGCTAGCAGAAATAAAGAAGAAAAATTAATACACATTACCACTATAGCTACCTCTGTTCAGGTGATCACCATACCTTGGCAAGAAAAACCACAAGCATCACATAACACTTTGATCACTAGAAATTAGTTATGACCAGCTGATGGGTAGTTAAGCAGCAACACGTGCAGTGGGGTGAGAAAAACAGTTTTATGAACACAACAAAGGTAAGACAGACCTGGAAAAGCCTAAACAAGGAAAGTGTTGCTCGTGCTTTTTCTGAACAGACAGGTAATCTCCAGAACTGCAAGAAACCCTGCTAGAATTTGATTCCAAAAGCGGTTTGCAGAATGATGTAACACACAATCAGTTCTGTAGGAAGCATTTGTAGTGCTAATAATTTTTATTTTATTCCCCCCTCTGCCCCCACCCCTGCCCTGGTCTTTGATGGAAGCAAGAACCCCAGGAAAGCTGCATGTCCTACAAATCCCAGGAGGCTCTCTAGCATCCAGGCAATACAGCATAAGGATGTTACCATGTAGCTGCAGTGATTAGAGAACAGAGGGGGAAAAGAAGCAGCTTCTTCCAACAGTGAGTTGAAATGAAAGCAAAACAGGAATTACAGAGCATTCTTGTCCACCAAAAAGCAGAGGACCTCAGCTCACTGGCTAGGATTTTTATTTTGGGGCAGTAAGCCTTCAAGTTTGAAGTCTCACCCAATAGTTTGAGTCAGTTTGAAAACCTAGAAGCCATAGTCCAAATTGCCTGCTGGAAAAAAAAAATCTCCAGTGTGCAACAGGACTGTGTGCATCACCTACACTTGCTTTTCTACTAACATCAACATCAGAAAGCTTAGAAAACAGGTAAGCTAATGGAAGCTTATTATTTGGCTCGCTTTTTGCTCAGCTCAGAGAAAGAAACTGAACTGGTGAATAGCAAATACATTGCAAGGAGGAAGGCAGGGGCTTCAAATGAGAGAATAATTCATGGACAAACACAACTGTTTTGTTTCAGATGATGTTATGAAAATGCTTATTAGCAGGTTTAAGACAAGCAGAGAAGGGTTTTTTGTTGTTTTTTGATTTGTTTGGTTGGGGGGGATTTGGTTTTGGTTTTTAAGTTTTAGTCTTTGCAGACAAAATTTGGGATTAATCTCATGGTAAAATTTTCTTTTGGTGACTTATAGAAATACCCCTAGAACTGTTCATCTGGCATCAGACTAACAGTCTGGGAAGATCTATTTAAAAGCATTTTTTAAATTTTAAGTAACTGTGCATGAGATGTTAGAACTCAATTAGAGACTTTAATTTTCAATCTTTTTATAATCTACATTTTTCTTTTGCCAAGTTTAAGATGTCAAAAAGAAAAGCAGAACTAATATACAGTATCTATAATTAACTTGTTAGTCACAATTTGAATGCGATGGTATCACTGTCCTGAAACGTATTATTAAAATGATCCCTCACTTGATTATAAACTTACCATTGCCTGAATGAGAGAAAACTCACGAGGAAGTAAGTTGGTACCTTTATTGCTCCAATTAGATCACAAAAGATAAATACTCTCAAGAAGTATTTCTTTTTCAACACTTCCAAAAACTTCAAACTCTTCACTTTTACAGCTAAAGCACATTTGCCATGACCCAAAGGAGCAACAGTGAACCAAGCTGACGTGCTGTAGAAGTCAGTAGGGTTTTTTAAGGGGTTTCCCCGCACACAGCTCTCTGGCAGAAAAGAGCAGTGCCCAGTCTTACACTTTCTGCATTAACTCTATCATTACTCACTGAAAATTTCCCACTGAGACTGAAGGCAACTTTTTCTATTACTTGCAAAATGGAAATTTCCTCTGTCCCAAACCCAACCGCCTGAATTTGGTTAGATGTAAGAAGGCTAGAGAGACCATATTTTCTACCACATACACACTAGGAAGTAATCCAAGTGCTGCTGGAACAGCTGTTGATCACTTCTGGTTGCATTTACTTCCACTAAAAAGAGAAATCCAAAGAGCAAGAGCATCAAATGCCACTGCAGCTAGAAGATTTGTCACTCCACTAGTTACAGTGCAGTCTACAATCTACTCACTCCCCAAATGACATTTTTTTTGTTGCATCAGCACAGAAAACAGCATGTGACTTTACTTCCACTCCACCATTTCACACAACCTGTACCACCTGCTTTTCTGAAAGGGGCAAATTCTGAAGCTCCGTGTTTTTTCATTTACATATTTGATCCAGTGGTGCTCGTGTTTATTAAAAGTATTTTTTAAAAGGCCTTAAAAATACTTGAAAATATGCAGATACTGCAGAAGTGTGTGTCTGTGACCACACTAACAGGGGAATGCACATGCACATGGCGACCCTTCCTGGCACAGGGCACTGCGAGGGATGGCTTTCAGGAGCAGCAGCAGTGATCCCTGGCAGGGGAGCACCCCAGGCACTTCTCTGCTCTGCCATCAGAAACCTATTGCCCCTCAGCCCAGGACACCACCTCCTGCCTTGCAGAAGGTCAGCTCCAAGCAGCTTTGCATCAGCAGCCTGGCATCGCCAGCGGCAAATTTTCAGGATTGCCACTACCTCAGCACAGGAAAGCACATATGGCCAGACAGACCTGATGAGCTCCCTCTCTAGTCTCAAGGCCAGAAGGCCTCTTCTGCATTTGTGATGCTCCCATCAACTACTAAACTCACTGCAACAAAAATGCAAAAGACAACATTGTACCTTCTTTATCAAGCAGAAGACAGACATCCAACATGCTACATATAGTAGGGCAGCGCTTTTAATCCTGCAAAGCTCAGAAGCTAATACTACGCAGAAGGATTGGGAGCAATGCAGAGCAGTCAGAGCAGCCCAAGGATACTGGTGCCTGCGGCTCTAACATCCCTTACACATTACAATCTCAATAACTGGTTGCTTGGCTCACCTCTGTGAAGCTGCATTAATGCACTGTCTGAATGGTGGAGAAATTAATAGCAGTTTCACAATGGAAACGTGAACAAACAAACAGAGGAGTGGCCACTAAACAGGTTGGTTTTGCCAACGGGAACTGTTGACATGCAGGTATACTAATTCATGTATACATGATCTCAGCAAATCAAGTATTCTTACTGCAAAAAGGAAATAAGCCATTTCTGTCTTTGCTTTGCAACAGACAGCAACTTCCCAAAAGGATGGAGGATTGCCTGCCGACTCTAAACAGCATGGCACGAAGGGCAGCTGCAAGCACATCCATCCCTCGCACAACCCAGGGAAGCTGCAAGACCACAGTTTCACAAGCTTAAATAAAGCATTGCATAGCTTATATCTATTTTGTAAATAAAACCACGCTTCTGTGTTGAAGCAGGTTAACATTCATTAGTCAGGTAAGAACACCACTTTGAGAGCTCTTCTATCTGTTTCATGAAGACAGAAGTTACTTTCCTAACATACCGCCACACAAAACAGTCACCAACATGTGCATTTCTACAAAGTCCAAAGGCATGACTGGACATTGGTTTAGACCAGAAGTTAAGTCACATAGCAAAGTGGTAGAAGTCATGGGCACTTGTCTCTGACACTTAGCAGCAACCCCAGATTTTTTTTTTTTTCCCTCCTCCCAGCTCCTGAGCTGGCAAAAGATCAGGTTCTCTCCTGATATGTTTTGTAGTCCTTCCACCCTCCTCCTAGATCCCACAATGAATTTTACAGCCAGTGAGCTGTGGACCTCAGAGATCTGAGGGCTGGTTGTAGTGGGTATACACAGCATAGCTAAGAAGTTCATATCTGCTGTACAGCCATCTGCATACATTCCTAAAGGTGTTCATAGTCCATCACAACTCATTGGAGATCGCACAGTTGGAAGAGCCCCAACGCTAATCTAGCATGAATTTCCCCTGCACACTCCCACTGCAGTCCTAGACACGAAGCCGCTTCAAGTCTTCAGTATCCCTCCCACTGCACTGTTTCTTCTACTACACATTCAAAAAACAGTATGTCAACAGGAACAGATGCCTCCTGGGTATGAAACCCAAACCTGCTGATGGATGACAACGCACACTAATTACTGAATGTTAGTAAGAGGCTGATATGAAGGGGTAACAAGAAAGTTTCCTATAAAGATGCAGTCACTCAAGTACTTAACAAGTCATCCCAGTTTGTGATAGTAACCTAAACCAGCAACCACTTGGGGTGCAACAACCAAAACCCACAAATCAAAGTCAGGGATAATGACCCTATGCCACACTGCCTGCAAGAATGCTACAGGTCTACAGAAGTCCCATACTCAAAAAGAAAACAAACAAACAAAAAAGTCCTGTAGTTGGGACACAATAAACATTGCTTCAGTATAAGCTCACATGAATGGTTCCTGTAGATTTCTACACATTTGGATGGAGAAACATTAGCAGAAAACAACATGCCAAGAAGGGGAAAGGTATGCTGAGAAGGTAGCATGTGAACGTTTCCCAGACCAAGAGCCTCCTGAATCTACACAAGGACACTAGCACACACTAACATCGACAGCAGATTCGCAACTCGGACCACATCCAAAAGCACAACAGCTGCTATATGCAGTCAGATGAAGGCTAAATGTTTATTTATACATCCAATGCAACAAAGGACTGAGGAACACTGACCTAGAAGCCACTGGCACATCGTTATAACCCTCCACTTCAGAGTACATAGTTGAGGTTGGCCTCCTGGTTGCTGCTTACACTGGGTAACTATAAGTTCAGCACAGGAACTATGTGAGCAAATAAGTGAAAGTGTTGCATGAATAGCTAGCTATCTACTACTCACATAACAACAGCCTGACTCTATTACTAAGAGAGAAAAAAAAAAAAATCCCAACACTCAATAAAAGGTGTCCCAATAAAAGTTGATTTGGATCTGTTTCTTACACATGCATTCAATCCCCTATTAGACTTTATAACAAGGCATCTGTTTGCAAGGATAGTTTTAATATATCTTCCCTCCCCCCAAGTTAATGGTGGGCTACAGTTTTCAGAGTGATTTCCTGTTTGCATTATATTCTAAAAATCCTGCTCATTTGCTCCACTAAAAGGCATGTGCTTGGAAGTGGTTTTGATGGCTTTTAGTCACATGCCCCCCTTTGATTGCCACAACATCCAAAGCATCTGAAAATAAGGGAGCTATTTCAAGTTACATTCCCTTCCTTCCCTGCCCACATGTACTTGGCTACCAATTTGAGACACAGGATTAGAGGGAGCTTCAGGCTTTAGAATAACACAAAAACTTAAAAAAGGAAATACATTAACACAACTTCATCTCCCTTCCCCCTGCTCAGCAGCTTTTGGCTCGGTTAGTGTTCACCCAGATCTTAATATTCTTCATGTCCTCACTGCTGCTTTCCAAGGCCTCAACCCAGCAGCCAGTACCTGACCCACCATGGCATCCAGATTCTTGCAGTGAGCACTAGCTGCTGGATGAAATGGCAGTATGCAGGTGCAGATTGTGTTGACATCTCTTGCCTTCCCCATAACCCTGTGGCATTTCCCCTTGCTTGGTGCAACAGCTTCACTGCTTGCCCTCGGTCATGTGTCTCCCTCTTTCTGCAGGACATTCTGCAGCTGAGTTCATGTTGTTCCTTTTCCCCACGCATCCAAGAAATAACTCAAGATTTTTCTGTAGCACTAGATGAAAGCAAGCAGGAGTTGCGAGAAGAGACACAGATGGGGCCTCAGTCTTGAATGGCCAAGTTCAAGACTGCAACCAGAACAGTCACTATGGAAGGGGAACGCAGAGGCAATGAAGCAGTGTGCTTGTACAAGTAGCAATGAAGTAGAAGGCTTGTAGCAGTAGCAGCACCACAGCCTTTGCAACAGTCTCAGCAGACTTGCTCATCAGAGAGGTAGTCTGAGAGCCACTTTCTACTCACCTAGTGAACAAGACAAAAAACCCCATACGCCTAAGCACAAGTATGAGCAGAGGTGTGCTGACTACCATTGCTTTATAGAATCAGCTGGGCTGGAACTAGCCAGCCCCTTGGAAATAAGCACATTTTTTTTCCCTCCCTCCACCCAAGAGCCAGTTCCATAGAGTTAGGTCAACATGTGGTGCACATATGATTCAAATGTAACATTCCCTGGCAACCAGCAGCAAGCCCAGAAGAGGATCTGCACTACTGATAATGTCAATTTTTCCCATGGCTGTCATAGAAAAGAAAAGTCTGCTGATCTCTTGAGACATAAGCAGCAAACCCCATTCCACTGATTAGCTTTCCACCGGTGGTGGTTTTGGGTTTTTTGTTTGTTTGGTTTTTTTGTGTTTTTTTTTTTTTAAAAAGGAGCAAAACCCAAGACATACATAGAGGTCTCTGACAGCAACTACCTTCATAAAGTGAAATAACCTAAAATGAATGACATAACTGTGTGCAGATTCAGTCCCTCAACTCCAAATCACTTAGTAGAATTTCCAAGAATGGGACGAAGATAATCAAAGGATAGGGAACAGCTTCCACACAAAAACAACTAAGCAGGCTGTGGATCTTCAGCCTGGAAAAAAAAATGACTGAGGAATAAAAGTCCTTAAAATAATAAGGGAAGTAGAGAGGGAAAAAAAGGTCATGGAGGTACTACTATTGACTCTTCTTTCCGATACAGGAGCTGGGAGGCAGGTAAAAGTTCAAAGCACGTGAGGTGAGATGAGATGGTTCTTCCTGCAACATGCCCTAAAACTACGCAACTCTTCACTGCAATATATTGTGGATTCCATATGTTTGCATTGGTTTAAGAACACATTCACAGAAGCTCTAGATTAATTTCTGAAATACAAAGGCATCATTTCTGGGTCAGTAGGTTACAGGGCTGCAAAACACTGAAAGCCAGGATACGCTTGCCCTCTTTCTTGTACCCCTCCCAAGGCTCAGCAAAGGTGGAATACATGACTATACATAAACCTTTTTTCTGACCCCATGTTGCTGGGTTTATGTGCTTTATGCACAAACTGAGTAAGTGGATTAAGAAAAGAATCATTGAGGTCTCTTGAAGTTAACATTTTTTCTATTCCTTTGGCTACCATGAACAAGAACTCATAACATTTCTCCTATTATTGCCTAAGGAACAACTCATTTATGCATTTCCTTCAATTCTTTTCAAATTATACAACTGTTAAGTTTGAAGAGACAATCGCTGCTAGTAACATCTTCTTTCAAGGCAGGTAACTGAAATTAGTTCAGAACTTCTCCAAGAACAGGACAAGAGTAACTAGCTTCTTAATCACATTAATTTTACAACACTTGAAGGGCATCTTTGTTTATAAAAGCATGTAGCTTCACCAGGATCTTCATACATGACAACAAAAAAGGTACTGACATCTAATTTCATCAGGAATTTTTGGGCTGCACTTCCAGCATCTAAAACCAGTACTTCCACAGAAGACCCAACACCAGTAAGAACTATTGGTTCACCATTTCACAGAAAAACTAAAGCGAGCAAGATTTAACATATCAAGCAGCATGAATAATTACTTAGGAGAGACTAAGTTTACATGCGAAAGACAGAAAAGCTACGTCAATAGCTTTGACAGGGATAAGAGCACATTTTTCCTATTAAAAAAAATATATTCTTTCATAGGTCGAAAAACATACTTTGAGACTCTCATTACAACTCGCTAAACCGAGGTTGCATTCAAAATGGGAAGAGTTTTCAGAAACTACAATTTTCACCAAGTTGTCCCTTGGCGGTTTGTTTTTTATGCTGTTAGAGTACCAGTGAGAAACAGGATCATGCCATTACATGTGAAATGAAGAAAGCAGCAGTATGTTGGTGCTGCTTATTTCACGTCCGGGCTGTCTCACTTAAGGGTGGTTTTAACAGTGGGTTAATTTATCATTGTGTTTAAGGAAATTTAGCCAACAATGGCATGCAGCCTAAGTTCTATCTGCAGAGATGCAATACCATTCCAGACATGTTTCCCCCTCCTATGCATGCAAGTGACAGACTTGCAGAGATTCCAGCTTAATTTCCAGTAATAATGCTACAATGAATAACAGTTGGGCTCAGGTACTCCACCTGGCCACACTCCACCTGGAGGCCAGTTACAAGTCATTTGTCCCAAGGCCTGTCCTGCTTAACATCTTTGTCAATGACATGGAGGAGGTGTTGCAGCACACCCTCCTCAAGTTTGGGGATGAAACCAAACTGAGGGGAACAGTTAACATGCCAGAGGGCACTGCTGTCACCCAGAGAGACCTAGGCAGGGTAGAGGAATTGACCAACAGCAACCTGACAAAATTTAACAAGGACAAATGCAAAGTCCTGCACCAGGGAAGGAATAATCCCCTCCACATTGGTACAGGCTAAGAACTTCCTGGTTGGAGAGCAGCTTTGCTGAAAAGACCATGTGGGGTGTGGGTGGACAGCAAGCTGAACCTGAGCCAGGTCTGCGTCCTGGCAGCAAAGGTCAATGACAACCTGGGCTGTATTAACAGGAGCACAGGCAATGGATGGAGGAAAGTTAATGAATGCTGAGTAAAAGGGGATAATCAATCATATGTAGATACTGCATCCAGTTTTGGGACCTCCAGTACAAGAGAGACACTGAGAACCTGGAATGAGTTCAGTGAAGGGCCACCAAGATGGTTGGGGGCTGGAGTACCTCTCCAGTGAGGAGAAGCTGAGGGAACTGGGCTTGTTGAGCCCAAGAATAGACAGCTTTGAGGGGAGCATAGCAGCAGCCTGCCCCAGAGGTCATTGAGAAGAGAGCCAGGCTCTTCCCAGAGGTGCAGGGTGGGATGACAAGCGACAACAGGCTTAAGTTGACACAACAGGTGTCCTCTCCAGGTATAAGGAGACCAATTCTCACTAATAGAATAATTAATCCTTAGAACTGGTCACCCAGAGAGGTTGCGCAAACTGCATTCCTAGAAGTTTCCAAGACTGGACAAAACCCTAAGCAATGTGGTTTGAATTCAATACAGACCTTGCTTTGAGCAGAAATTTAGACTAAAGACCTCCTGAGATCCCTTCCAACCTGAATGGTTTTGTAATTCTATGAAAGGACATGTGACAATGCTGGATAAAGAGGTTGCACCATGATTAAAGTGATTCCTTAAGTAAAAATTATAGCTAAGGGGTGCAAGATTTTGGCAACTGAGCCCTTGAATAAAGGTCTTCACAGACACCTTTCTAGAATTGCAAATGAAAAGTAAGATTTGGCGGCTGGTTTCCTAAAAAGTGTTTTGAACCAAACAAGCTTTGTGTGTCTTTTAAGATTTCTCAAGTTTTGGAGTCACTGTTAGTGACAGGGTAAACAAGTAACCATATTATTCTAAGCTTGTGAGCAACGCATTGTTCTAACAGTGCCAAGCAACCCCATGGTGACAATGCCAAAATTCTTGCACACTAACAGCTGTTTTAAGTATCAGAACATTTCTGAAAAATTAAGGGATCACAAGTAGTGCCTTCCTTTACCCTAGGAGATCAAAAACTAGTCATGAAAACAGAATTTTTCTCATCTCAGTCACAGGACAATGGAACAAATTTAGATGGGGGAAAGTTTGGATCAAACAGTTGCACTGATCAAACAGTTACACTGAATCATTCCTCTTTTCTTTTTTTTTTTATTTTAACTCTTCACTTAGCTATTTCTCCCACTAAATGTTGGAACGAAAATAAGATATAGGCCTATAAATGCAGTCTCCAAAGACAAACTTCTGCATGTCTTAATTGGAATGGCCACATTAAAACTCGCTGGTTTTCCGTGCTTTGACATTAGAGCCCGTTGGGGCCAAAAGCAGTTAATATTCCAACACGGAGATCTAGACAACTCACTGAATCACAAAGCTGTATGACTCAGATGAGACAACAGACTAAAAGTCTCAGGTCCAAGTGGATGCTCCCCTCCACTCCTTGTCCTGCCCCCTCCACAGCAGGGTTAACCAACAGCTCGCAAACCATGCCCCGAAGTCACTGCAGCTTACTACTCAGCATATTCAGAGAAGCCAGCAGTTATTCCAGCTTGCTTACTATTCTGGTCAAAAAGCTGTGGTACTTCAGCACCTTCTTCAAAAGTTGCTCAGCCAACCTTATTGTCTCTGCCACGCAAGTCGAAGTGGCTGTCTGAACAACCATCCAACACCACGTTTCCTGCAGCACGAGCCCAAAAATCTTCCACTTCCTATTCTTTCAGCTTAACACCTTGGCCACCTGGAAGAAGAGCAACTTTCACACCTCTAAACTGTGTCAGTCAAGCCAGCTCTGACCTGGTGAATCTTCTGATTTCTTTGCAACAGAGTACTAACATTATGTCTAGTTCCTGTGGTTGGAAGACCACCTTCCATATCTTCTAGGTGCTTAGCACAACAGAGCCCTGACCTCACCTCTAACGTCTCTATTCCTTACTTAAGCTACTGCAATACAAGTTTCCTAAAGAAAAAAGTTATGTTAACTAACACAGTGCTACTTTTCTAAGCCTACAACTATAATAAAAGCACAGCAAAATATCTTCAGTGGGGGCATCTGGGATATTAACTCTTAAATGGGGGCAGACGTTTGATAAAAACTTCACTATCAACTACTTTTAATAAGATCCTGATTTATTTAAGTAAAAAATTCTGTAGTCCAATTCTCAGAGAAAATTACTTTCCCCATTAGATTTTTTCCCCTTGTTTATAACAACTGTAAGACAATTATCAGCATCGCTGTAGCCAACACACTCGTATGAATAAATCATTGCAAGTGAGAAACATGCTTATTGCATGTTTATCCAAGGACCTTCACTCCCACACCCTGTATTTTAAACACCTGCATAAGGTGTTTATTACCTCACATATACCTGTAAATATCACCCCCTATAATTAAGCCAGGCAATTAAAATCCCAACATAAGCCAGTATGTTGTCTTAAGTGCAAAATTGGGTGGTCTGCCTCAGACATGGTCACTTTCCTATATCAGATTGCCTCACCTGCTGCTAAGCCCAGCTAGACAATGGGAAATATGTGCAGCTCAAGCAAAATAGTTAATTCAGAGTATGGGGCCCAGCTCAGATAGCAGAAAGGAAAGACAACCATCCTCTCTTTTCCCCTTGGCAGGAGAGGAGCAAAGGCAGCCCCCATGCTCCCGTGGGTATTTATCGAAGAACAGGAGACAGTGCTGCCCAGGGGCTCTGCATTGCCCTAGGGGCAGCTCTACCCTCTATCCTGTAGTTAGGAATCAAAATAACTGGGTGATAAACATTCAACCTTTGTTCGATGTGCATAATTCTTGATGAATCTCTCCAGTTTCTCATTATAACAGAATTAGCAGTCTATGTATGGGGGACATCTCTCTTCAGAAGGCTTTTGACACTGTCGCCTACAACAGACTCATAAGGTAAACACAGCCAACGCTACAAGAGCAGGTGAGAAGTTGACCTTGTGATCACTGCCAGGTAATAGTCATTACCAGCCTACTATCAAAATAAAGAGCTCTATTTCATAGGGTTTGCAGGGACCACCACGTACAGTGTTGTATCAGGTTTGTGTTTATTAAATTTGAAGAGAGCACAAGGCTGAAATGGAGCGCAAACATACCAGAGGACAAGTTAAGAGCTCAAAATGATCTTAAACTACAGAAACTACTCTGGAGAAGCCTCATGAGGCATTCCCAGGTGAGAGACTTAAGAACAAACAATTGCTTAGAAATAAGAGTCCTGAGAAGAGTTTGAGAGAACTTAAACTCTGTCCTTAACCCTCCCTAAACATCATAGGTCTTCAAATATGTAAAAGACTGCTGCAGAGAACAGACTAACCTGTACTCCAGTCTCCTGCTGAGTAGGACTAGTAGTAATTGGCAAAAAGTACAGCTTAGTGCCTGATGTAGCACACTGAGGAGGAAACAGAAAACAAAGATCCCTACCAGAGAATCCCACACCTAGCAGACAGCAGCAGATAATTTGTGCATGCTTAGCATTCTGCTAGCATTTTTATAGCTATACATTATTTTTATAGCACTACATTAACTTAGGATTCTTGGAGGAGTCTTGAGGTGAAAGATCATATTTCAATACATTTTAAACCTCTTTACTGTTGATTCATCTTTCTTCTAGAATTCTTTTCATTGTAGCTCAGCTCATTCCTGCATATGCCCTTTATGAGAAATATTTGCTTTGTATAATCCCAATTTATTCTTAATTGCAATGGTTTAATGTTTTTCTTTCCCTTTCTTAAAACCCACAAGTTCTCCACCTGTCCTCTTCATATCCTTGGTATTCTAGAATAAGCTGCTTCATAAGCAGGTACCATTCAGCAAGATTAGTTTTTACATTCCATCTCTAGATTAAAAAAAAAAAATAACAAACAACCCACCCCACACAGCTTAGCTGTTTTAATCAAAGAAGCATCACAAACTACTACAGATCCTTACGACAAAGTTATGTGCACTGTAGGGAGATTTACTAACATTTACTTACCATCAGAATCAGTCTTGATTCTTTTAAAGAAACTGAAAGTTGTCTTACAAAATATGCAGATGGGTGGATATGGCTCAACCCTTTCTTGTATTGACAGAAATCTCAACGCAGAACCTGCACTCACATTGCAACTCTGATCCAGAAATCCTTTTCCATTACTACTTCTGCTTGGAGAATCTAAAACAGAGGTCTCAGCATAACTATGAGACTTGGTTTTTCATTTCCATGAAAAAGTGAGGAAATGCAAACCCTGTTTAGTAACATCCTTTTGCCTTTAGCAGAGCTAAATCAGACCTCCCTTCCCACACATTTCTGTCCTTGAAAGCAACCTGCAAGTCTCACAGTAAAGCTAGGAATACACATTCACAGTGTTTTTCTTGCTTCTCTGCTCGCTCAACAGGTTCATGATCCACAGGCTGGGCTTTTAGTCTACCTTTTTTGTTACGAATTTCTTCAACACTGTATCTATTTATCTGTTTATCTGCTCCATACAAACTGATAAGGAAATAAGTCCACAGAAGATAAGTGGGAACTCTTCAACCTGCTGAGCCAGCAAGTGCTGTTTCTGACACCATCTGTGTCCTGAAAGTCTGTTCTCTAGCGTTTTATTCAGTAAACATGGAAAAAATATTTGGAAAGAAAATCTCTTGAAGCATCTTCTACACCAAGGAAGCTAGTTTTAAAATGTTTTAAAAGAAAGAGGAAAAAAAAAGGTGACATTTCACATAGTGGTTCCTTCTCAGAAGAACTCTACTTGGATCCCCATTGTCTTGAAATAAACTACGTACTTCAGTTTGAAATCACCACACCTAGACCTCCTTCTAGGAGGCATACCGTTTTTGTCTTGCAAATACACCTCCAGCGCTGAATACTCACAAGCTAAGTGAGAGATTACTCGCAATTACAAATTAGGAGTCAAAACAGTATGTTACAGACTGCAGTTCAGGAAAGAGTAATAGAGATCTATTTACTTTTCTGCAGTGACCATAGAGCCAGGGTACTTTTCCAATGGGAAAGAGATGAAACCAGTATGTGTGGAGAATGGGGAAAAGGTGGTGTGCCAAATCCTTCACTGGTCATGATCTTAGCATCAATCTGGACTTTGTATTTGACGAGTAAGGAGAGGAAATGGAGGCAAAAAATGATACCCACCTACTATCACTAAAAAAGGTGCAGTAATTGTTTGAGGGTTTGCTTCACCAAACAAACTTCATGACAAGTGAAACTGATTTATTTAAAAAATAAAATCTGATCATGCACATGTCCTTCAAATTACTAAATTGATACAATAACCTCTATATGTAATTTATATGCAAGCAGAATAAAAGGAAGAAGATGCATTCCAGAAGTGATGATGCTTTTATGGAACATGGGCACTGATCCAGAGTCCTCAAACCCAGACAGCCCGGTGAGGGAAGGGGGGAAAATGACCTCCTGGATAACTAGAGAACGTGATCCTGGATAAGCCCCTACCAGTCCAGACTCCAATTTCAGTCTAATGCAAGTCCTAAATTTTCTCAGTGCAGGCAGAGATGCTGCCTTCCCTCCACCTCCAGTTTCTCCTAGTTGCACAAGGAGTACAAAAGTACCCAACCCACAAGTGCAGAAACCTGCAGAACCTTGCCAAAAATTTTCTTGTGAAGTTCAAATTAATTACCAGGCAAGTTTTGTACAAACTTAACCTTGAATGCCTTAGAATACATTAGAATTTTATCTTTTACAGCTGCACTTTAAGAGTGAGCTCTTCAGGATAGCAACCTTGTGGCTTTGTTTCAATGTAGTAACTCAGCAGATTATAGCAGGTCATTATCTGCCTTTCTTCTACCACTTAGCCCTGAATATGGTCTAAAAAGGTTATCTTACCTTTTTTACTTATACCATGACAGTCTGATAAGTACACAGTGAACTCTTACATTACCCAGAGGAAACAACTACAAGTCCAATTGCTATGGCTGGTTGTAAGAGTCAGTATTTTGTTCAGTAACTTCAACCTATGTGAAGGAGAAAACTAGTTGGAACATTTTTCTCCAAAAAGGCAGCCAGAAAAGCAAATTGTTAATCTGAATTTCTGTACTTGGTTTATGAAAAGCCTTATTAATAAATGCTTGTTACTCTGTGGCCATTTACACCCACTGTTTATTTCCCAATAAATATGGAATAACTATAGGTCAAGTGTCCTACCTTCACATGAGTGTTCAGGATACCCATTTTCTTTTAAGGGGAGGTCAAGGTTTCGTTAGCACTAAAGTTCAATGTTTTCTCTCTTCCATGCTACTAAAGGCACTAGATTTTACTAAATAGGCACACATGCCTCTTAGAAAGATAAGAAGGTACACCAGTGAAACTGTTTCAAGGTTTTCACAGTAAACTCATTTACTCCAACATTTCATGAATCTTAAGAGCCAGCTCCCATCTGCATGGAGAGCAAAGCACCTATATCGATGATGGGGCACCTTCCTCAGCTGATGTATCGCAAAACATTCTCAATTCAGATTCAGCTTCAACTTATTCCCTGAATGTTTTTCTGGTTTTGAAAAGCAGGAGCCAATACTATTCTCTGGGGTGCTCAAGAGCAGGAGCTACTACCAAACTCTGTTACACTTCACACTACAAACAGTTCAGCTACATTCCTGTGGGACCAGCATCCCTACCGCTCTTACCAAACCCGGAGAGCTGCATTTGAGAACACTATGGATGCCCTCCTTATTATAAGAGATTTCGTGGGGGATTTGTTATAAGCCAAGGACCATCTCTGTTGGGTGTGGGTATGCACAGAGTCCCTTGCAGGGTCTCAGTCCACCTGGCCCACGACTTACATGTACCACTGTGTGACACGCTGGCAACAAGAACAGCCACGAAGCACCAAACTAGAGGCATGCCCAGTGACTGCTAAGGGCACACCTGTAGGCTTCCCACATAAAATGCTTGTTTTCTATAAAGAACAAAATTAAAACAAGCGCTGTTGAAATAATTGTCTTAAGAAAATACTTTTGCAAAGAATGACAAGGTAACCTTCCTAATAATGGTTATTACTAGGAAAAAAATTTCACAAGGACATTAATCTTTCTTCCATTCTTTTCACATATCCTTATGTCACTGTAAAAAGCTGTTGCAGGGCACTAAGTGTGTTTTGTATTTCAATATCAAACATACATGAGGGCTGATAGACTGAACTAACCTAGAGACCTCTTTCATCAGCTGTTTTTGGTTTGGTCTTAAGGATTTCACACCCATTAGAAGAAGTCAGTCTTGATTCAAACAATTAACAAAGGAGTGACGAGGCAAGCAGATTGGCACAGAGGGACTATAAGAAACAATTTAAGTAAAATTGCTCCAGCTGCCACACACACACACCCCATCCCCTCCGAACACATTATGCAAGAACATTGCTTCGATATAAATCTCTCTCTGTATGTATAAACTTTTACTCTCCCCAAGAAACTGGTTGCAAGAAAGACTTGTTTTAAGGTAGAATCATCCAAAACTTTCTTACAGAGCTGAAAGAAGTTTTTGCAAGGTGTTTTAGCACCAAAAAAAGATACCAGAGCCCAAGGTAAGCTTGACATAAGACAATTCCCTGATTAATTTAATCATCAGTTGCTGTATTTTGTCATCAGCACTCTTGTGAGAGCATACAAAACTTACCTGCTTAGTGCATAAGTGAGAGACCATCAGCACTTACAAAAGAAAAACTTTAGCAAGTTTGTGGACAAACCATACTTGGCAAGCAGCCCTGATGTAAGAGAATGCAAAAGTATTGTAGAAGTTATTTTGGGGCCTAATCCCTCTAAATTCTGCACCCAGACAAAGGATCAGGTCTGTAACAAGCAACTTCAGGACATCTAGGCAAGGTTCAGATGATGTTAATAGGGACAATTTTAACTCTTCTTTGGGAACTTAAGGAAGACAGAGCATTTTTAAAAGATGGGGCAGAGGGAACATCTGTCTGAGACCAGATGTCACCACAGAAACTGCAGCAATGGAGAAGGAGAGGGAAATAATTTAAAAATCGGGAAGCAGATGGGAAACAGGGTGGATACCTGTAACACACAAGCAGCAAGAGCTACATATGTGTAAGGAGGGATGAGCAGGTAGAAGCACTTTGATGTACTCTGCTCAACAGTGTTACATCTGTGTTTATTCACGTTTTTCTGAATCATATGCCTCTGCTCTGATACTCACTATTCCTACACAAAATCCTCAGAGGAAGTTTGTACCAAAAAATAAGTTAATCCTCAGATCAGTCACCCTCAACCATTTCTATTACTACTCTTCCCAAAAGCTTGACAAAAAAGCAGTTATGAATTTGAAATAAACGGTATCAGGTGGATACAGTTCAACTGAGGGGAGCTCAAGGTTCAGGAAGTGCAGAGGAAATGCTTATATGGACAGCACACACCAGAAGGACAGACTGAAGCAATGAGAGGTGGTGTGTGCTGATATCTTACAGAAACCCTGCGGCTGGCAGTCTAGGTTGGACAGAGCAATGCCTCCGTTTTTCTCCAAAGCTACGAAGCAATCAGGCAGTGCAAACAAAGAAGTAGCTGCAGATGGAAAGTCAGATGAAGAAGGCAGACCAAACCTGCTCAGAGGACAAGGCTACCAGAGCTTTATCCTCAAACCCTCCACCCTCCAATCTCCCTCAGGCAAAAGGATGACTTACCACTAGTAAAACATGAAAACATTTTAAACACATACAAGGTAGAAAAAACAGTAAAGAAAACAGATCCGTTCTCACAGTAGGCCATCTACTGCAAAAATTATAACACTATTTCTGGAGCGTAAACAGCAGGTATACAATATATCGGTGAGAGGCCATAACCATGATAGCATGAGCAAACAATTTGCCATAATGCCACCACTCTAGAGGAGCAAGGGGAAAAAAAAAAAAATCAAAGAAAAAGGATCAGCATTAAATTTCTGCTTTTGTAAAGGTTTTGGCCAAGTATTTAAATATGAACTTGTATTAAGTTTACTGAACTCACACACCAGCAAGGTCCAAAACAGACAAGCTTTCAGTCAAAGAGAGTGACTGCATCAGGAAGTCAGCATTCACCAAAGAATCCATTTCAACATTTTTTATGGTTAACTCGGAAAGCAGAAATGAAGGCAGTTATCTGAATTGCTTAGAAGGCTCTATTGTTCCCTCTTCCAAAGGATTTTCCCCCAGAACAGAATGGGTGGTGTGTGCAGAGCAAGTGAAAGGGGGGGGAAGGGGAAAAGTCTTGTGGATAAAGAGAAACAGAAACACAGTTTTAAGCACAGATATCAATTTTTAAAGTAACTTCCTACCTCCCACTGCAAGTGAGGCGGGATATTTCTGATCTGAAGCTTCCGACTCCTGCAGATAAATTAAAGAAAATATTTAAAAAAAAAAACAGAAAGAAAACATTATTGCAAGAGAGACTATACATAGCAGTGTCCGCATTTAAGCATCTGTTGTACTAAGAGGGGCAAAACCAAATACACAACTCAAAAAACCCAACAGATCACTGGGGGGGAATGTCAGGTCAAAACAATTTCAAGTCCAAAGAGCTGTTACAGAAATACTTGTTACACATTTGACAGCTGTTACATTTCATGAAGTCTCCACTTTTCTTGAAGACTATTTCTATATCGGCTTTAAGGCCTTCCATATCTAACTCTCTCCGTTATAAATGGGTGTGATAATCCCACGTATTTGTACTGGGTTCTCTTCCACACGCTTTAAGAGTTTTCTTTTGGGTTTTTTTTGTTTGTTGGTTTTTTTGTGGGGTTTTTTGTTTGTTTGTTTAATTCACCAAGAAGATACTTGAGGATTCTACATCCCTTCAAGGAAGAAAATATAAATTTGAATAAATCCATTTGCTTTGATATTAAGTTTTTCATAAGCCTAAAGACAGATTATATTCTAACATTTATAAGGCTGACATTCTCCATCTCTGATCGGGAGGAGGGGGTAAGAATCAATAAATTCATTGTATTTGCACCCCCAATTTACATCAATTTTCGCTTATCTAGTAAACAAAACATTCACTTTGAAGTGCTACTGCAAAGCCTGGCAGTGTGCTGGCTGCCTTCACAGCCAAGTCCTTTGTCTCCTCCCTTCCCCCAAAGTGAGAGAACAAATAAATGCCAGAGATGCCACAAAACCCTTGGGATTTACAAGAATGTGTAGATTAACGCAGTTTTAGCTGGGCTCAGGTAGGGCACGCTGGTTGGGTCAAGTCTGGCTAGCCTGGGAAGATCTGGGGAAGGGAGAGGGGACAACACAGAGCAATCTAGCTTAGAAGGTCTCAACTACATTTTGGTTCACCAAAGCAGCTAAAATAAGTGTCTTGTGTCCAAGCACGCAGTTTTACTTAGTGCTTTAATTGCTCGATACTGACCTCTCGCAGAAAAATGCTTCACGTTTTAAGGACTTTTTATAACAGAATAGAAGTTTGTTAAACTTATAAAGGCCAGTAAAATCTTGCAACAAAACAAGTTTTAGAGATGTTTCCGTCTAGCAATAAAATCTAAAGCTTTCATTTCCCCCCCTCAGATCCTTTTAAAAGACACCCCTTTCCTTACCACCACCACCCCCACCACCCACACAGGCCTGCAGTGAGTGCTTTGCATCTTGAAGTGCTCTTCTCGACAGGCTTCGTTCAAGGCGCAGCCAGAGCTTACAGCACAAAGCCACCTTGCCCAAACTTCTCCTCACATGGAGGTGTTACCCCCAGCACTACAGTGACCATGAGATCAAGCAACAAGCACGCTTTCTCCAGAAAAGATGAAGAGGTCTCGGTTGTGCAGCATTTCTTAGTGTTTTCACTCCCTCTCAAGCAAGTAAGAGCTGATTTCAGCATTTGATCATACAAATAGGTGAGGAAGGGAGAGCGAAAACCCAAATCACACACAACTGTTTAAGCTTTCATTTCCAATAAAGCAAAGAAAGAGTCAGGAGCTGCTTCACTGTAATAGGAAAGGGGAAAAATTTCCTTGAAGTCTGCAAAGATTTCCTTAAACTGTAATCTCAGCTAGTGATACTGCCACAAAACAATCTCCTTAAAGTAGTGATATACTGCTCTGAAATATCAAAATAATCTCACACAGAAACCTGAAACTTTAAAGTTGGGTCCTAAAGTAGAACATAAAAGGGGATGTTCATTCAATATTAAAAATACTGGGAAATTTTAATGCAGAAAAATCCCAAACCACAAAATTGGCAGCCAATACGCTATTCAGTGTGCTTCAAACTGTGTCGTGCCATTAGTCTCTCATACTTATAGATTCAAATTAAAATTCATGAGAGTTTCGTAGCAAGGAGTGCCCCTCACAGAAGGATCTGAGCACACAACAGCCCAGCCAGCATTATCAACAACAGGTCTCACCGCAGCTCCATGCCAAGTTAAGCAGCAAATGCTCACAGTGAGCAGTGTATATCCACTGGTGAGAAGGAGAGGGGAAAGTCCTTTCCAGGTGCACTGGAACACAAGTTTCACACACACAACTGCCACCTCACATTTCATTTCAGAAGGAAAACCTACGTATCTTCTCCTTTACTGCCCAACACCTGAAAGATGGACAATAAAAAAAAGCAATCTCTAAGTTTACTCAACAATAAAGGACACAACACAAGGTTTGGGTTTGGGGTTTTTTTTTCCCTTCCCATATGGCTTTGAGGGACTGAAAAGTTTGATGCAATTCAAAATTTTGCCAACCAACATTTGTAGCACAAAAATAACTTCAGTATCCTGAAAGGGAGGAGGAGGAGCAAGGAAGAAATGCCACCTTAAAATTATCAGTTCTTCTACCATATTCATAAAGACCCAAAGGAAATGGCAAGCCAAGTACAAAAAGGGTACAGTTCCACTGTGCACCTCAATTTATGGCAATAGTGAGACACCTATTGTACAAAACTGTGAGACGACTTCAAAAATTCAAAAATACAAGAACAGCTTTATGAACCATTTAATCTGATGCTATTTACACCTTCATCAGTTGCTTGGCTGCGCTGCAAGTAATTTTAACTTATCACCCAACACACAAGTTTGAAGTCTCGTGTTTATTGATGCATGTGAATTTTCTTTTTTTTTTTTTTTACATTATTGTTGTATTACAATTAGCAATAGAGAAAAAAAATGAATAAAGCTTTGCATGGACAAGAGAGGAATCACACAGAACCAGTGTAAGATAAACGATCACGAGCACCTTTGAGACATCTCCATTTCAGTTACTATAAGCTCCTCTTAAAAAAAAAAATCTAAATATATTTCTTAAAATTACCTAAAAATACATAAAGCTTGTAACCCCTTTCCCTCTCTGCTCTTCTCCCCACACAGAAAGAATAGGCAGAAATGACAGAGGTGTTTTTGTATTCCCAGGACCAGAATGAGCACTGAATTAGCAGCGAGCAGACAGAGACCGAATCCCCCACAAACTGCGATAACCTGCACAGCTCCTGCTCACAGAGACCGCTCCTGCTGCCCGTCTCCTGCGCTTTGACAGCCTCATACAGCTCCTCGCCGCAGGGCAGCACTAACAATCTGCAGTCGCCTCTACTGCATGCACGTGAACCCATGGAGAATCAGCTCTCAACTTCCTCAAGAAAAATCCCAAACCAAATGTAAACATAGAGCAGAGTAAGGGACAAAGCTGGGTCTGACTGAATTTACCGGAGCAGCAACAGCTTCCACGAGGACGGGTTCCGACTTCACAAAGCGCGCTTTTGCACAGGGACAAAACTCCACACAATAGGTGGGGAAAGGAAAGAGAAAAATACAGGAGCATCTTCCTGGAAATACCCTCCCATCTCAGACAATGTCAGCCCTTTTAGGGTGCTTTCCATCTTCCTCATAACCCTATTTTCTTCAAAGTACGGTATATGCAAAGCTCCTATAGCTATCACATCCCAGGCAGCATAAACCCACAGAAGGTTTTGTTTTATTTTGTTTTGAAATAATCTTAAGTTTTGTTACTTTACAACTACTTGCAGTCATACCAGATGTGAAAGACAAGAAATAGTCCTTTCAAATTCCACAAAGGTATTTTATCACAATAGTTTCATTTAATATATAGCTCACCTAGTCTTAATAAATCCTTAGTAAAACATTGCCAGCATATCTCATCTATGTGACTCATGTAAGCCTTGTGTATGCACTTTTTCCAGTTTAAGCAGTTTCCTTAATTCATTTCTTCCATTCTAAATAGGGATAGCAAATAGGTGTCAACTAAAAGAAGTCTGGGCAAATGATGTTTGTGCTCTGTATTATATGAAGGTTTTCAAAAACTACCTATAGTTCACAGCATGTGAACAGGTATTCCCACTTGTTTCTCTTTTTCAAAGACACCCAAAACACCTTTTACTGGGTAAGAAGAAAACAGACTTCTCTGGTTTCTGTATAAGGTTAGTCCATAAGTAATTATTTGACAATAATTTACTTTTCTTAAGAGGAATTGCACGCATTCTAATTCTTCTTTTCAGGTATTATGCAGGTAACTGGATTCAGTTACTTCAAGCCACTGCTGATGGCTATACATCAACATACTTATTCTGGGGATTCTGAGACCTGGAGCCTTGTGTTTGGGGAACATGAATATCTCTGCAACACTGAAAGCAGGTAAAACAAAAATATGTCATTGTGCTCCTTCACAAGGAAAGCAGCATATTTGTGCTACGTGTGTGCGCAGAGACAGAAAGGGCAAAGTATCATAAAGATAGATATCTTACTAAAAGCCATCTTAGTGAAGGGGTAATCTCTCGTATGTAAATACAGAGAACACATGTGCAAGGACACCTAGTGCTCCTGACCCACAAGAACCCTCCACACACATGAAAAAATGCTAAACATGTCTTAGGGGAAAGGTGGTGGGAGGAGGGAAGAAGAAAACCCACAATTTCAGCGTTCTCTTTCTTTTATATGTACTATTTCCCTCTCTCTCTGCCCTCCCTATATACATCACTTTTTTCCTTCAAGCTATCAAAATCCTCTTGGGTTAAAAAGGTCTCAAAAATTGTCCATTTTTGCATCCCTACATTAAATAAAATCTCACTATACACTTTCACTCACTAATACAATCTCACTGTATGCTTTATGTGACATTCAGCAAAGGCAAATCATGTAAGACCCACACCTGCCCTTATGGGACAATAATTTTAAAAAACAGAAGATAGACAATTATAAAGCAAAGAACAATAAAGTATGATGCTTTTGCTCACAGTCCTAATTTTTTTGTTTGTTTGTTTTTGTATCTCATAGGTGTATCAAAATTTGACTGTTTCAGAGGGGAACATACACACAAGTATTGAAGTGACTGCACTTCCACACTGTTGTTGTACCTACACCCCTTACCAGACCCTTCTCACCATCCTCCCTTCCTTCCCCCAGAGACCTGCTGCCTCCTGCTCCTTAATTCCCATTTCTCAACAATAACGCCACGTAATACTCTCTTATTTCAGCAGCCATATGAACTACACACAATGTTAATGTCTTAAACCCACATAGCACAAACCTACTCTTTTTAAACAAGAGTCTATGGAAAAAGAGTTAAACATGTTTGAAAGGAGATCAAGTGAACATCGACAATGTTAGTCCATTCAATTGTTTGAACTCAATACCTATGGGATAGAAAGTAAATGGTCTACCTTTTCCACTCTTAGGAACATGCAAAGAGCAAGCGCTTATTCATTTCATCCATTCTAGGTAGGCACTTCTATACTGGTTACCTGGAAAAAGCCTTGGCACCTCATACCAACAGCACAGATGCAGAGCATGCCAGTACCCATCAGCGCCGAGTGCTGTTACTCCCCAGCGCTGCCTCCGGGTTTGTGGTCCTCCAGCTCTGACAGCACGCGTGATACCCCTGAAAACCCAGACTTGCTCACTGAAACAACCCTTTTCCTCCCTGAGCTCCAAAGAGCAGCACGAAGACAAAGACCATCATTTCTCAAGCTTATTTCACTGACAACACAAATTTAACATAGACAGCTGGAGAAAAAATATTAAAAAAACCCCACGCACAACAAAAAACCCACTATGGACTGTGGCTAGTGCCGTATGGTAAGAAACAACTTCTGTATAAAAAATCCTGACGTGAACAGCCACAGAAACAAAGTTAGTGACTCCTATAGCCAAATGGAAAACTGCTGGTAATCAACTGAATTTATAGAGGAAGGGGAAGAGGTGTCTTACTGTTTACTCTGCAGCCAGCAAAATAAAAACAGGCAAGAAAAACCCAACACAAAAAGCTACCCACACACACAAAGTTTACTAATTTCTCCCCCTCAGGTTGCTTCAAGGAGCTGATGCTTGATCACAACAGAGTGAATCAGTGTTTTTAATGCTCTTCTATGGGGGCTGGGGGGAAGCAGGTTTACAGGACAAAATAAAAAATCCTTAATTCTCTATTCATATTAGTGTTGTTGGGTAAAAAAAGCAGCAGCAGTTTTTTAGTTACAAGGTGAGGGAGGGGTGTTCTCCTTATCATTTTCTTCATGGCACATGTAGGTAATGATACAGATTAAGCCATTGGAGTAGTTTGTCCTGTAAGAGGTGCTGCAGTCTCTGCCTGCCTCCTGACTTCACACTGAAACTCTGCGTGTTTAAGCAAGCTTTTCAGTCTTTTAAGTTGTTCACCTTTGATTCCTGAAAGCGCCTAACAAATAGTAGTAAGTTCATCCAAATAAAGCTTATTGAATGTGCATTCTAAGCCATTTTTTTCTATATATAAAATTACATATATATATATACACACAATGATATATCTCAGTTTGCTTATTCCTGACAAGTAGTTCTGATAAATACAAAAGCAAAGGGTCGCACTCCCTGCCTAAAAGGTATAATGAATTTCTGTTAAAAACCCGCTCAGGTTCAGTAAAGTGACAAACAGAGGTTTTATATCACTTCTATTAAAAGTTAATTAATTTCTAGTGTATATTACAAGGCACACTGATGACACAGTTACTGTATTTTATCAAATCAAGCCATTAGCTTGTGAACCAGAAAGTTCATCTTGATGCCTTACCTACAGAAGAAAGAAAGGAGAACGGTTTCGAATACTGACTTGTTAACAAACATCACCACTTTTTATTTTTACACACTGATCTGGACAGCAGAATACTTGACGAGGAAATGTTATTGCTCCAATTTCAGACCCAATTCAGCAATTCAGGCAGCCAAAGCTTAGCTAAGCCACAGGCAAACTGCAGCAATACTTCCCTTTGTGTTGCTTCATTATTTAATCCCAGACCTGGATTTAAAAGCACTCTGTACCACCACTCAGAATAAGGATTTTCCATAAAATTCAGACAAAGAATATTTTTTCTCAAAGCTCATGCAAGACGTAGTGGTTGGCTCCTAACTACATTTTCCCCTTTCATCTTGCACATACAACCCACCAAAGTAGATGCTTCGGAGATGTGTGTTTTCCCAGCATTCAAGATGAAAATCTGGCTCTTGCATTACCTCACAGATCCCTCTGTGCTGGTGATCAAATTTCCCACCAGTGCCTGTGAAACATCAGATTTGCTTACTACTTTCCACCAGGACAAACGATCAGAAAGCTGTCCACAGGGCCAGTACGCCACGCAGCTCCACTCCCTAAAGCCACCAGCCAAACGGCGGGGCACAGGGCTGCGCTCTCCTTGCAGGATAAACTCAAGTACTCTGAAAGAGACTGGATCTTTGTGGACAGGGTATGATGGCTCAAGAAGCACAACCAGAAGATGTATATGGGCATGTCCAAGTTACATCGTACAAAATAAGTAAATCAACCACTGTAAGCCTGACTGTAGTTCTTATACTTATGTAGATTAGCAGGGTAGTAGGCTTTCACCTATTACTACCATTTGCTTCAGGATTTTAGTTTGACAATTCTTCACATCGCTAATTAGACTAAAAGCTTATATTCATTGTTTGTAAATTCCCACGAGTGGTCCATAAAGACATTTTAAAAAGAAAATTCTTAAGATTCTGCTATTACCATATTAATGCTGAATTTCTCATTTTTTTAAAAAAAACTTTCATTTTCCAGGTGTTGTTAATGAGAGAAGGCTGTTAAGATTTTTTTAATTAAAGTAGTAAGCACTGCTTTAAATTTAATGGGAAGTTCCAGTATCCTTTAGGAAAATGGGCTTTCATCTACCCTTGTGGCTTCTGACATTTCAGGCCTTTTCTTTCCACTCCAGTCCCCCACCCCCAACCCTTTGGAGAAACTGAAAGGGGTTTTCTTGTTTGGATTTGTTTTTTTTTTTTCTTCCTGTTTGTTTGGGGGGGTTGGGGTTTAGGTTTTTTTGTAGGTGGGTTTTTCGGGTGTTTGATTTTTTTAAAGCCACAGTTTCTCTTTCCCCCCTCCTCCTCAGAGCAGGGGTCTGTATTCCTCAAATAATTGTATTACTGAGCTGATTTTGTTGACCAGACGTTTTAGAGCTATGGTCACTTGCCATTTATTCTCCCACCCCACCACTAACTTGCAATTAACTGGGAGGCGGATAGCCGTGAAAACACTCAGGAGGTATATGAAGGACTGAAAATAACATCTTTAAATGCAAAAGTGCTTCTAAACATGAAAAAAAAAAGTCTATTTAAAATCCTAACTGGTATGAACTAGTAATCCCCTAATGACGGGACACAAAGCTCATCTTTTATCTTTCTCCTCCCTACCCCTCCTTCCCTTCAGCCACCAAAATAGCTAAAGGCTTCTCCTCTCCCCTCACCTGTTTTCCTAGTGAACACAGGGGCTGCTAGTTGAAGCAGTCAATATTTCTGTTATGGACAATCAATATTTCCATTATGGACTAACTGCGAAGTTTTACATCGTCTGTAAGAAGCAGCTCTAGAACGAAACTTGCATATGATGTCCCTGCAATAGATAGCCAAGTTAGGGGCTGGGGAGCTCTAGATAAGGAAAGAAGAATTTTTTTTTTTTTTTTAAATTTAATTTTCAGTGAATTCAGCTCCTTTTAAAGAGCCCAAGAAGGAGAAAGAAATGGCGTAGGATACTTCAATGTCATTTCTGAAGCAAAAAAGGGTACCAAGGCTTGAATAATTAAAAAAGCCAACAAGATACTTTGTTCCACAAAGCAGCTGCTGGATATACCCTCACAGTGCTTTTATTTTGCACGTCTTCCCTACTACCATCACTTATTCCACAGAAGTTTGCACATCAGTTAGAAACCTGATGGAAATCAGTGACACAGATATCATGTACCATGTAACAGTTTTGGCAACTTTTTTTGGTACGGGAGGTACAGCACCAAATTAGATCTTGTCTTAATAATAGCTCAGTGATTCACTCTTCTCAGATTGAAATAGCTAAATAAAATTAGCCGCGTTCATAGACAAACTCGGTAGCCACCATGCTCAACCATGAGCCTGTGCTTGCAGAGAACATCGGATATGCTTTCCAGATTCCTTATGCCACAGCTATAGACAGGGAGTCTAACCCATTTTGGTCTCTTTCAGGTCAGACTCAAGTGAAACCAAGGTGGTTCATACTCAGTTTAAGTTCACTGTACGCTCCAAATTAACTACTCAAATTTAGTTCTGGTTTTAGGGGTGGAGGGGAAGCAAAATAAGGCTTGAAGTAAAATAGCAAGAGTTGCTCCACCTATACATTTATAGCATGTAATTGCAAGAACTCTGTTACATAGGCTCAGAGAGCAGGGAGCCTCTGATTGCTACTTTTTTGCTATTAAATTTCTGATTTAAACCTTTCAGGTTGAGAACAAGCTACTTTAGAGCTTAAACTGAGCGAGGTGTTAAGGTAGTTCAGGGAGCCACCCCAACGCATACTTCTCCGCTGCCTCGCTGTTTCACTCCACACACAGACTTTTTAAAGAAAAGCCTGTTTGCTGCCTCCCAGGCTACTTTACAAAAAATGACACAAATTAATGTCCAATTCCTAGAATGATCTCAGTAAACAACGATTCCTGTGGGGTCTGGGAAATGGAAACACACCGAAACACTCATGCTGCTGAAAGCACCATCTAACTTCAAAAAGCTTACATGCTATAACTAGAATAAATGAAAAATCTTGCTTAGTCTGATTTTAAGTGTATATGTAAACTTCAGCTAACAGACAGGCTCGCTAGCATTTTCAAGTCTCCTCCATGATATAAGAGGATATTAACAAGGGCAAACTACTTCATTTAAGCAACTGTCTATATAATAATATCTAAAAATATTAATAAAGTCCTAGTGCTTAAAAGAACAAAATAAACCAAAAGCAGAGTTAACAAGAGCACAGAGTAAATCAACACTTTCAGATCTACAGCCACGCGTTTCAGGCTCTTTCCAGTGTTTAAAGCCACTCTTAAAAGAATGTAGTGCATGTGTGTGCTCACATGCACATGCATGCATGGCTTTCATTCTGCATTGATTCTGGCCCAAACTTCAATTTTTATTACTTTTTTCATAAATACATATATTACTCGACTTCACAAGAGCACAGCTTTATACTGACACGATAATTGAGCATTTAAGAGATATACTGTGCTCATCATCTGATGTTCCAGCAAAACCTAACAAAGACCTGCAGTTAGCCTGCTCACATGGCTAAGGGTTTTTTTAATATTTAAATAAAAACAAAACAAAAAACCCCACACACCTATCTCCTCATTACTACTTTCCACCCTTCAGTCTTTCAATCTTAAGACAAACCAAGAAAAGTTTAAAAAGCACTAGGAAGACAAATAGCTTCTTTTAAATCTTCTAGACCACACTAATAGGAATAGATTAAGTAGAATTAATACTTCACCAGTTTTACAACAGAAGAAATGTCAAATTTACTGTACATTTCCTATTATTTTTGCTTTAAAATAAATAAGCTCTTCCATCTCAAAGGATTCAGTACAATAAACCTTATTCACAAAAGTGAAAATTTAAAAAAAAAAACAACCAGAAACTTTTAAACTATAAACTGATGCACACAGTAACTAAGACACCACACAGATACCAATTCTCACTTTGATGCTCTAGTAATTATTTTACTAGTGTACTTTGTTGAACTAATTGAATACCAACAAGAAGAAATAGTACTCAAGTGCTGGCCCTTACTAATGGCAATTCCACATGGCCTTAAACTGATTAAGTGATCTAAAGCAGATGAGATATAACACCTCTACCAGAAGAGTGCTAGAATGTGTGGGTTTTGCACTATCACCACCAAATATTTTTCCTTCCTTTCTCGTGCCCTGTCAAAACCCAAAAGTCATAGAAAGTGACCACTCTGCTGTTTGGCTTTGTCATTTTTATGAATGTCACCAGATGCAGAATTAAAAAGAAAAGCGCCATTGCTTTTTCTATACATAAATTACTTGCAAAGAGAAACAATTATAGTTTTCAGACACTATTGTAATTTCTTTGAAGAGTTCTTCCCAAAAAATGAAATCCTATTCAATTACACAAAAATTATGTGGACAGAATAGGACCAAATAAAATTATTTCATAGCTGTACTTAGAGCAAAAAGTTACATATTTAGAACAACTGCGTAATGTCCCCTCAAAAAATTTTATACCCTTGAAACGTAGAATGCACCATCTTTCAGTTGGGATGTAGAGCTAAATAATATACACACTTTGCACACATACACAATATTTTCTACATTAAGTTTTGATCTAAACACAGGTTACTAGGAAAAATGTAACTTTTTTATTAATATGTTTTAAGAAGTTAAATTTATAAAGTAATGACAACCATGCAAAGTTTTCTATTGTCCACAAAGCCTATTTTCTCCTTTTTTCACAGCGCAGTAATTTTGGTCAGGGTAAGTACATCAACACTAGTAAATCCACATTCACAATAAATATTTTGTACTGGCATAGTTAAAGCACCACAGCTTGTGCATAAACAGTCTTTCACAATTTTTTATATTTACTTAATAGAAATATCGTTAATTATAACTTTCATTAAGCTTCATTTTTAAGAATTACAAAAACAATCTTCTGTGCTTTTGTCATAGCAACTTTGATTAGTGCACACAGGCTTACGTAGTATAACATATGAAAGCAATCCCTGAGCTTTCATACCAGGCCTTGATGAAAGCCTTAGAGTATCATTTCATTCTGTTCAACTGGAAAAGTCAACAACTAAAATTCAATTGTTCACAAATTTTAAATTTTGCAACATTTCAATTTTACAATTTCTTTCAAAGGCAAGTTACATTTAAAAATCGCCAGTATGCAAGAGGTGTAAGTGTATTTTCTTTTGTAACCTTTACAGTTAATATTTAATAATTTCCCCCTGCTTTCATAATACTATAAAAAAAACTGCCATGACTGAGTAGTGGCATATAAAGCAAATATAGGATAGCCACTATCACCTTTTAAATAATTCCATTATTTTTCATTTCTTTTTTCACAGAAAACACAGAATATAGTGCATGTTTTGAGGATGAAGATCACAGCAAGCATTGACTTTTTCACTGACATTGTAGATTTAAATACACTGTTATGATCAGAGAACAAGAAATAGAGTTTACATTTCTGCACTAAAAACCACACTCTTTACACAGGGTAGCATTTAACAGTTAACTATTTTAGTTCACTTTGTATTAAACAGTGCAAAATTGTAAATTTGGATCAGTTAGTTTCAAAGCAGAGAAAAGGCCTATATTGTGCTACAGCTAACCGGTTAATTCATAAGTATAATTTACAAGTTAATCATCATTAACATCAAGGTTATTTACATTTAGTAACTTGTAGTTTTCAAATGCGTAACATTTTGCTAGATATTTAAATTAATATTAGGAACAAAGTTCATACGAATGATGATGATAATTTTGACCAAGTTTAATAAATTATTTAGCAGTTAATTACTTCAAATTTAGTTCGTATACAGATGTGCAAACTTATTATCACACCAAGACAGTAATTACTACCTTCTTTTTACAATCATACAGCACTGATTTGTTAAGAGATACCTAAATTAGGTGGTACCTGCCCCCACTAGTAGATCAAGTTGCTTTTACCTGAGAGCATAGCTTAGCATAGTTTAAATATGCCTTTCAAAGGTTTGAAATTCAACTGTTCCATCTGCATATAGATACGCCCAACAACTGAGGATTTAAGAAGAACATTTTAAAGAAATAAAGAGCAGGAGAAAGCTAAAAATACCAAATTACACACACACAAAAATCAGCATAAGGAAGACTATGATGTTATAAGATAAATATTCAACCGCAGAAAGAAGTCATCCTTCTTTAGGAGTTACTGATCTGTTTGTATGCCTTCTTCACTCATCTCCCCCACCATCACCCCCCGCCCCAAAATTCAGCTCATTTCAAACCATGCTGGCACCAGCTTCATGCCTAGTACTGGACTACACAATAAGAGACAACTACCAGTAACAACCAGAACTGGAGCTACCAAAAGCCTCAGAACAAAGCAATCGCTCCCTCCCTCTCCTCCCCCAAACCTCAAAGACATGCTTTAATAGTTTGTAACCACATGCACGTTATCCACAGAGTGCAAGGAAAGGTCACAAGCCTGGATGTTAAAGTGAAAAGAAACAGGTCAGGGCACCTGCTCAGCCCCCCTGAACCAGGCAAAGCTCTCCTCATCTAGCCCAAGTCTCATCAGGTAGGACACGCACCACAGCCATCTCCAGAAAACTATCACTGCTCAAACACCGTTTCTTCCTCAGGAACTTGCAGGGCTTCATCGTGGTGAAACATGACTAAGTTTTGGACAGACTTTTCCATGCCTTGCCCTTTTTTGCCTTTTTTGCCTTTTTTTTTTTTTTTTAAAAAGGTACCACCCAAAATGATACACCCAGTGACACAAGTCAAAACTACGTCAAAGAACGGCTTTCTAGAATACAGAACCACATGTGATTTCCACCAATATTCTATAGCTAAAACATTAAGATAGCTTGAACTTTCATTTGAAAAGCCATTTTGAAGAGCTGCAGTACAAAACACAGCGCTGCTATACAGAAGGAGACTGACGTAACTACACGTGCGATGCTGGATCTGTACTGCCGTTCATGCATTCAGAAGTAGCATTTTCATGTTAAGATGCTGAACTTAATCCAACATATGCAAAACCAGTAACAGTCATAGTAAGTGAACTGTGTGGACCAGGTGATGTGAGCAAAAGGGCCAGGGAGAAAAGCTTATATTTGCCACAGAGGCAGGCAAAACCCAACCACAGCAAGTAAATGTAATTTTGTGATTTTACTGAAGCTAGTCAAACACAAAGATAACACAATCTTTAACTCAATCTAAAAGCTTAAAGGGCTCTACAAATTATGATGATAAATCTTCTAAATCTTTTCCCAAGATTACTTTCAAGGAGTGATGCGTAACATCAACCCTGTATAGGTTAAGTACATGCTACACACCTGAAAGGATGATTTTGCTCATGATTTGAGTTCAGTTGAGCAACTGTCATCAAGCCCAGTTGTATAAAGGGTGCGCACTCTACAACTTCAGGTAAAAGCTTACAATTCTATGTTAAATGCAGAATCTGGGGTATATTTGTATGTCAACAGTCACTTGTTTACAGGAGCAGCCAGGATAGAAGAGCGGGTAGAAATCACATGATTTATAAAAATGCCCTCTCAACTGCGTGACAGAAAAAATGAAAACTTCTAAATAGAGGTATATAACTCACTCTAAGCAAACACACTGTTAGTGCAAACAGAATAAGCAGCAACCCAAAACAAGTTACCAAATTAGAACAGGACCTTCACCATTTGCTATTAGGACTCAGACCATCACTGAGAACTAAACTTAGTATTTCATAAATAAATGAAGGGTCACCTATTTTTTGACTATCATAACTTAATGCGGGGTGTTTGGGGGTTTTTTGGGGGGGAGGGGTGTTTTTGTTTTTAAGAACAATAGTTTAATAGAATAAGCATTCTGGTGCATCTTTGAATGGACCAGTATTAGCAGTACGAGAACAATTTTACACCACTGCTATGGGGCATTGGCGTTAAACGCTGAAAAGAAATCTAATGATGAGCACACAGTATTTTAAAAAAATATCTTTGATTTGACTTTAAGAGCATTTCTGATTTATTTTGTACAGGTTATTAGAATCAACTTAAATACCTGTGCTGTACCCTAGGATCCTCCAGTTCCTTCATTAAGTGTTAGTAAAACTACAGACCGTATGTTAAACTACATGCTTACCAGCTCTTAGTATCTATTTGAAATTGAAACAGAATCTGAATTTGTATACAGTTTCAAACACCTAGCACCCCTGAAAGTTGCATATTTCTTGAGAGTATCCTACATTAAAAATTTCTGTGCAGGTGTGAGGTTCATACAATCAGGTAACAAAAAAGTAATGAGATATTCCAGCACTTTTGTTGTTAGGGTCAAAAGGAGTACCTCCTGGTTAGCAATAGCAGTTTTCAGCTCTCTGTCACCAAGTTATGCTGCTGCCCACCACCACCTAGAACTTGCTTAAGTAACCGAAATTCTATTAACACTAAGCTCACCATGTAAGAACTCTTGTCCTGATCAGCACCAGCACCACTGTGATCAATACCACTAAAAGACACTTTGTACTGAAGTCCTCTCACTTGACCCTGGCGAATAGCTCCCTCTGCACACCAGAGTGCTGGTTTTCCACAAAGAAAGATGTGGTTCATTCAGGGATCCAGTTCCCTCGGCAAGAAAGACCCACATGCTCCTTACAGCGCAGCGGTAAACATCTGTAACAGACCAATGCCTCGATGGCAGGGGGAAACCTGTGTATGCTGTTATACAATTACAGAACTCATCTGAAAAATTATTTCAAAATTAGTAACAATATTCTAAGACATAGACAAATAAATTTTGATTTTTTTTTTCCTAACCATTACCTGCTTAAGGTTGCCACAAAACTTTCACTGGAAAATAATTTAAAGCATTTTTATCAGAATTTTAAACACATATCAGGAAAAAGACAAGACATGGTTTACACTGTAAGTGTAGTCTATTATCTTGGATTAAACTGCTACCTAAATTCCTCAAACATACTACAGATTATGTTTTTCAAGTACTGTCCTAAAGAGACATTGCTTTGAAATTTTTCCTCTAGACGTAGGAGGAAAAATTGAACTATTCTTCCACAATAACCAGGAAGCCACCGTTCACATAGAAATCTCCCCTACATGTATAAACCAAATAATCCATTCTATCACCGAAAATAAGTTTCTGGATAATCTGTTCTGTAACAGTTTTAAAACTACTGTTTTTTTAAAAAAAAAAACCACACTTGTGTCTTTTGCCTTTGCGAGATGGTATGTGCATTTTCCCTGTCAAAGCTGGGGCAGTTTTGCAAACTCGGTTTCCCAAGAGCCTCCCTGCAGCACGCCGAGGACTTCCTCCGAGGGCAGGGGAGAAGGGGCAGAGAGCCCGCAGGATCAGGCCCCAAGATGAAAGCTGTGTGGAGCAACTGCATAGCACGACTCACTCAAGGGGTTTTTTCACCCCTCTTTCTCATAGCTAGCCCTCCTGCCCTGCTTATTCCTAGAAAATGAGAGTCCTGCCTTGATCCATACATCCTAGATATTTAACAGACAATTGCAAACCCAAGCACGACAAGCTTTTTACTTCATCCCTAACCGCTATTTAACATGAAGTTTCAGGAAAATAAGTAATTGTGAACCCAAGTAGTAACTGAAGATTTTTTTTTTTTCCCCAACAGAAATTTTTGCTCACACAGACTAGAGTTCCCTCTAACTGGAATTTTGACTTCTGCACTACAATATTTAAGGCCCCTTTAAGGTGAAGTAAGCTCAATTTTTGAGGGAAAACCTAAAGGACCTGTACGTTTAACATTTAAAATAAAATCAATTTACCAAAAGAACAAAGCACTGCTATTTTCACAAAGGGGAAAAATGTATTAGACACATGGTGTAGACTACATATTTTAAAATAGCGTTCCTAAAGTTCAGCTTAGCATGAAAGTTCATCTTTCAAAAGTGAACATTCAGCTCCAGTTGTGTTCAAGTGTACTGCTAGTACTAGCAGAAGAAAAAAAAAAACTTACTATTTTTGTAAATTCTCCAGATATTTTTAGCTGGTCTCTTCTTAAACTGCAAATTATTTTATGGTAACATAATCTTTTAAAATGCATGTGTGTGTATATATATACACACACAGAGACACATACACATTCTTTTTGAAACACTTCTCTGCATTATTTCTCACCAATCAGACCACAGTCACAAAATGATCAAGATACCAAAAAAATTAAAATTGAGTAAGGCCCTTCCCAGCTGAAGACCTTTCATTTCAAGACAGTTTCATTTCAATACTTAGTCCATACCCAAGAAAAAATCAGATCCCTCTTTGACTCATTGTTATCTGTGCTCTTATCCAAATTTTAACTTAATTTAAAATACAGAATGCCTTATTTTAGCTGTTACAGGCAGTTTTCCATCCAGATTTGCAAAAGGACAGTTTTAGTTGATGCTGATTCCACTGCACCATGAAGAGGCAGGCAATAGGGGAGGCACATGGCTGCTAAGGTTACATTGCACAGGAGACAGCTTTTAAACTACTGGTTTCTCTTGTGCCAGCTGTCATGATAATATACTTTGGCAAAATAACAATTAATAATGTAATTTAATATAATTTTCCATTTTGAAATTTCAACGCACTTGCAGGAAAAAAAAAAACCAAAACAGAAAACACCACCTTTTTTGGCCCCACTCTTTTATTGCTGTTACATGTGCAGTATTTTAACATTTACCCCAATATTGACCCTGGTAACACACTTTATTTGCTAAGTATCCAACTACAAACATCAAGATTTTCTTCTTGGTTAAACATACGCATCTTTCAACACACACTCACAAACCAATATTGCAGATTTGGAAAGAAGCAAAACTAGGAGAGAATACAATAATATAATTTCTTGTTAACTACCTGCAATGTACCCAAACACACAGGAGCTCTTGCTCCCATACAGAAACTTTCCAAAGTCAAATTACTTACTCCAGGTGATGAGAAGGAACAACTGCCACTGAAGTACCCGCATGGATAAACGTGCCCAGAGAGGCTGGGTAGCACCAGTAAGCACTGGGCTTACTGATCTCCCCAGCACGCCCCAAACCCGGACACCTGGGGAGATTTTGGATGGCATGTTCAACAATATTTCCTTTATTTGGACTGCAAACGTAAGACTCATACAGCAAAGACGCAGGATGGAAAGGTATACAACTGCATACACTTGACACGTCCAGGGGGAAGGGAAAAAAAAAAAGATAAGGATGGAAGCTTCAGAGTAAAACTATAAAATAACGCACAAGTATTTCTGGTAATAATGTCACATTTTATGTTGGCAATAAGGAAAAGTTACGGTTTTATCTTAGCTTTCAACAGTAATTAACATGTAACTCAACATATAATTCTATACTCTGCATCATTCAAGATAAAGGATGGACTGACACACAGATAAACATTTCACGTAGGAAAACAAAATGAGAGAACACACATTAAGAGAGAATTGTATCGAAGCGCTCTGGAACTACAAAAAGCACCTCAATATTGCTAAAGTGCATCAACTCTATTGAAACTTTTCCATCTATCCCTCTCCTTCTTTAAAACATGAAAAGTTATCCTCCTTACTTAGATTTTACAGCATTTGATTTTTGCACCCATTCTCCATCTATTTACTGATTCTGAATAATCAAATTCCAATGATAAATTTGACTCTTAAATCACAAGAAAAAAATCCCACATCAATATCGCCCTGTGCCCACCTCACTGGGCTCGTATAAGGATGAAATCGCCAGAAGAGAGTCTTTAAGTATGCTCCGTGGCACTACGTATTTGTTACCAAAATCCCAGGAGGATAAAATCCTAAAAGCTAGGATGACATTAAGGAGAGGAGCAGCTTTAAGGAGCGAAAAATCTTTTTTGTGAGGTTCCCTGAAGGGCTAACCCTGTCCGTGGTTAAGTATTAGGTGTATTTTAATTCCGCCTGGGTCCCTCTCTCATGGCCATTATGGGAAGACTTCACGTTTTCTTTTGGGTAGGTAAATCCCAGGCCATTTAAGAATTTTTCAGGTCAAAACTAAGCATTTGAAGTCCACCCAGTAGCTAGCCAGAAGCCATAAAAGGACTCCAGCACTGTAGAGTCCTATGCTCTGCATTTAAAAGAGCAACTGAAATGAACACAGCCCCATTTTACAAAAATACCACCTTCAAGGTCTCAAAAATGTGGAAAATGTTATTACCCCATGCTTGAGGGGAAAAAAAAAAGGGAGAAATAAAAAAATTTTAAACATTTCCTGATTATATTTTACTACCCTTAAATTACACTTCCAAAACGTTATTTTTTATTCCACCCCTTCAAAATTTACCGTATCTATGCACAATTCAAGGTTCACTACAAGTATGATCTTGGGGTACCTGCTGTAAATGGAAGGTAAGAAAAAGAGAGCAGGACCAACCTTTCTGGACATGTGTTTAGAGCTGTGTTTTGTATACTCCAGCTTATTTTTTAAAACTGCAACAAGAAGGGATTTTTTTTTTTTTTAATGATCAAACAGTATGAGGAATTATAAAAATTAAACTTCCAATAATATAACAGTTAACATGGTTAGTGAAGAATTGTCTGTTCTTGCCATAACGACTCGTTGTCTATGTAGGAACCACCACAATTATCCAGGTTTGTTTCCACTCTAATTGTAAGCTTTCAAAGATTAAAAAAAAAAGCAAAAAATTAATTTCCTGTTCACATCTGCAAAAATAAATGTGGAAACAGAGAATAAAAACCTGAAATCACTATGCAAAGTTTTGGCCTTTCACTCTCAAAAACATTCTACTTGGACCCAGGCGCGGTCCTCCGCCTCTTTCCGCAGAAGAGAGCACAAGTACGGCTAATAAGTGACATTTTCTATCATATCTTCTTACATACAGCATGTTTCTCCCTGCTTGGTATTTACAGAAGCAAAACTAAAAATCAATGCCACTAAACTGTTTTTTTTTTTTAATAACTGTGACCATTGTAGCTACTATACACACTTTAGCCTCGCAAAGCCATTTCCCACCACCTTGCGCGCACAAGATACAAACCTTCATTATACTGAAAATTGGCAACACAATCCGATGCCCATCCAACAGCGTAACGCTCACCCCTGGAACAGAGATGGTTGCATGAGGGATTTTGGGCCTGTTTTCCTCAAATCAGCCTTCAGGCACTTCAGCATTAGAGGTGAAGCACAGCTGGCAGGTCACTGCGCTCCCTTTAGCACAGCTTGTTACGAGGCAGCGTTACCTACAAGGTGCACCTTCACTACCCTCTTCTCCTGCTCCTCTCCCAAACAAACCCCCCTGAAGAGACGTAGTGAATTTATTTTCTCAACAAAGAGCCCTGGAGGCAGGGGAAAAAAAAATATATTAACCTTCTAATTGGAAAAACACCTCGTCATTAGCACAATTGAGGTGTTGTGAACATTTCGGGCACCTGAAGGCCCCAGCAGCAGGCGAGGTGGACCTGGTCTGGGTGGGAAGCCCACCTGGAGGTGGGAGCCAGGGCCGGGAGGCTGCGCCAGGCACATCCCCAGGTGCCCAGAGTTAGCGCCTGCCCTCCCCCCTCATCACACACAAGTGACATCAGGGCCATTTGAATAATCAGATTGCAGCGTACATCGCCTTGCAAGATACCAGCTGCTCTTGGATTGCAGCGAGGTAGTACCCAAAGCCTTGCGCCACAAGTTTCATGGGCACAGGCGCATGTACGATATGGGCTGCCACCATCCTCCTCCCGCATTGCTGCTTTGCGGGAAGAAAACCCATCTAACAGTGCCCTGCCTT
Source organism: Fulmarus glacialis (assembly GCF_000690835.1). NCBI lineage: Eukaryota > Metazoa > Chordata > Aves > Procellariiformes > Procellariidae > Fulmarus > Fulmarus glacialis. The sequence continues at coordinate 60,332 of NW_009212402.1, forward strand.
CCCTCGCAGAGCATGACTAGCGGTCAGAATTATTACAATGCCTTCTCCAACTTTTGCATAAAGTGATCTAAACCTTTAAATATTGCAATAGCCTTCCTCCACACAGAGGGGTCTGAATGCAGAAATGCTGCATTCCTTTGGCATTCCCTTGAGATTTCAGTAGTAAGTCAGGAATCTACTCCGAGCTTATTAAATACTTTGCACCTCCCCCAAAATAATTCTCCACCCTTCCATCAAGGAAACCTTGACCAGGCCCCTTCTTTCAACTGCAGCGTATCCCCTTGTCTGTTTTTGAATGCTTCCAGGGGGGAGGGGAAGGAGAAAGCCACACAGGGGCTCTCTCCTTCCTTCCACAGCAGGTAGGAAGGTAATTTTGCAAACCTGGGTGTGCCCACTTCAAATCTGAAGATCCAGCAAGGGCTGGAATGCAGTGACTACTGGGCCTAAGAATTTCACCCTGAATAACAAGCCAGGCACACTCCACTGTCTTCTGGATTCAGCTCAACTTTATGGCAACCCTAGCTGACATCACCTCTTGACCTTCCTTTATGTGACAAGGATATGGATTACCAAACCCTTACCCTTTCCTCCCATGCACCTCAGCCGCCTCTGGAGAAAGATACCCACAAACTACCTTTGCAAGTGACAATATACACACTCTGCTTAAAAAAGAAAAAAAAAAAAATCATATTTAAGGGGGTTGTAAGGAGAGGAGCCAGGACTCTACATGAAGCAGCCTCACAGCAACAGAGGTCAATACAATGTATTGAATAATTTCAGTGCAGTACAAAACAACTTTTGCTCTTATGAAGTAATCATTTGACCAAACTATTAGTTGTACACTCATGCCAAAAGACAGACTTGACACATTCACTTTTTTTTTTTTCTTTTAAATGGCGTCACTGCTCTAACCATATCTCACACACTGGCGTGCACAGGGCTCTCTGGAAAGCGTTCCCCAGCCTTGCAGCGTGCAAACACGCTGGGTGGGCCTGGTGAGCAACACACGCACCCCCCCGGCTGCATCTGACACCTTTCCCTTGTGTCAAAAGATACAAAGACTTCAAATAAGTTACTTTGAAAGCACCCTAATAACCAGTTTCACCAAAATACTCAACATTTGAAAACTGTGTTTTTACACGTATGTTACAACTCTAAATACACGCCCAGTAAGTAATGTTTAGAGACATGGAAAAAATCTCCAACTTTTTGACACACCACCCCCACCTCCTACCCCTCTCCCCCTCCCCCCCCCCAAAAAAAAAAAGTATTAGACATCTATAAAAGGAACAGGAGAGTCACTTTTACAGATGGGGCCATTGAATGAATTTTAAGTGGCTTTCTATATTTGATTTTGGGAGAGGGGGAGCGGAAACAAAGGGGAAGGAAGTGCAGTTATGAGAAATGCAATTTAATTTTCTGTTAAACAGCAGTATAAATCTAAACTATATCTGATACATTCCAACATGATACTGCACAATCAAACAGTGTTTTACAAATAAGGGCTTTGGGAGAAACAGTTCGGGTATGCGGATACAATTACATTTGCAATTTTTTCAATATTATGCCTATATGTAGGCAACGCATGCCTAGAAAAGTGCTTAAGTTTAGTGCAGAATTCTTTTCAACAAGTTACAGACGGATGCATGTTACTGATAATTGCTAATTCACAGACAAATATGAAGAGACATGCTACCCAATATGAAGAATGGACTTTTACACCAATTCAGCTGACAGCTGATAGAACAGGAAAATGCTTTTAAACACATTGAACAATTATTAAAAAAAAAGTTGAGGGGGCCACCAGTGATTTTAAATTTACCTTTATATGAGTGAAATGAATCTGTTTTCAACAGCATAAATAGAATACTACTTGTGCAAGCTTAAGATTAATAAGCATGATAATAAATTTATTTATTATAGGAACTAATAGGAAATGATCAATTCTTATGTCCCATGGAATTTTCTCCTTAAATCTAAAAATATATTCCATCTACAATAGTATTTTTATATACACAAAAAATCTGAAATATAGGCTACTGTAAATCAAAGCCATATACCTTGCATAATAAATGAGAAAGAGCACATACAGCATATTAATTTCCAATGAAAAGTATTACATAAATATAACCATAAAGATTAGCATGCTATGAATTGGTCCAGAGAGGGGTTCCCCCCCTCCCTTAACTAGAGCAAAAATCCTCCATGCTTTCTCAAGCGAAGCTTTCCTCTAACACTAAATAGTGACTGAACTTCTAATTCTCAAAATAACCAAGATACAATGCCCATCAAGACAGCTAATTCACCTTCTCAAATCAACTATTTTAAAAAGACTGCACTTTTTAAAATAACCCTGAAATAGTAGAAGCCCCTTTTAATGAAGTTACACAGACATACTTCCCAGATTGAATAATGGAGTACAGGAACAAGCACGTGGAAAGTTTGATCTATTTTGCTTTTACCCTCTAGTGCACGCCAGGTTTTCTATAATCTAAATATTTGTCAGAGAAGCAGGCTGAATTGCTATAGGCAGTATAAAAATACTACCCTGCTTTATTGCAAGTATTGCTTCTTTACATGAGGCCCAACAAAATTACTACCTTGCAAAAATTAAACATACGTTTAGAAATTAAGGATGCATAAATCCTATCCTTATTGGGAAGAAGTCATTCTCCTGCTGCTTCTATAGACCAGCTCAAAATAGTGATGAAAAATCCTCTCAAATACAGATGAGACTTCTACTACGTGCCTATAAAAATGCTGCAGACTCCAACATGGCAGGATCAAAAAAATATGTATACCAGTATATTTACAAGATGCTTTTTGTTGCTGGAGCAAAGCTCATGTGCTTGCCCGTTATACAGTTCACAACACCACATTTCATTTCCTGCTAGCACCCAGATTTTAACTCTACTCACGGAACTTTAAATTTTAAAATCTTCACAATCATTTGCCATCAGACCATAATAAGTTGCTTCTCCCACAAAAAGCCTTTTTTTTTCTTTTAAATAAATTAAATACTACCACTGTTGCCCAGCCAAGACACTACATTAGAAATACATGGGGTGATTCTAGAAAACCTCTAGGACAGCAAGCACAGAGTGCACGCCTGTGGGTTTAAGAAAGTGGTCCATTTATCTACAACGAAGAGAAACACAAACCTAAGCATTTTTCAAATTGCTTCTCACTGGATAACTGAGGGCAAGGGGGGGCGGGGG
>NW_009212403.1:0-17822 GCF_000690835.1 Fulmarus glacialis
CCGGCTGTCACTTGGCTTGGCCTCTGCGGGCGCCGCCGCCGGGCTCCGACGTCCTCTGCTTTACCCGTCTTACCCGTTAAGTCTCTCTCTCTTTCTTCTTCCAGTTCTAATTTGTTTTCTACTGTTTATTGTATTAGGGGTAGCGGAGGAAGGGAGAGGGTAGGGGAGCTGTAGTTTTACTGTTGTCTTTTCGCCTTGTATGGGAAAACCGCTGAAACCGGGTTTTTCTGTGAAGCTGTGCTGGCTCCGGCTCGCTGTCCCGCCCCCCCGCTGCGTTCCCCGGGCCGGGCAGAGCACGGCTGGCCCCCGCTCCCCTCGGAAAGCTCCCCGCTGTACCGGGGCAGGCTTCTGCCGGCGCTTTTAAAGTTTAAATGTACGCTCTGCTTGTGCCTGTGCTGTGGGCTTCTGCCCTTAGACTGGGGCTTGCCGGGCTGGGGGAAGAGGACCGGGATCACTCGGTGTCTGCCCGCTGAAGTGCCTCTTACATCCCTGGGTAACATCTGCCCCAAGCGTTTTCTGATTTCACTGGTGCCATTCATTTTGGCTGTTGTTGGCATAAAGGTTTTTATACTAGTAAGACTCTGGCTTTTTTTCTGTGGATGCAGCCTTCTGTGATATAATGGCTACTGTTGATGTAGTTTTACTGGAATACTTTATCTCTTTTTGTCTTTGGATATAAGCTGTATCTCAGGAACCAAGCATCTCCTGGCACGTTGTGTACGTATGTACATGTAGAGGTTTATGTGTCACATAGCTTCATTGTGTAGACGAATGCGCCAGTGTCTTGCACTTGAAAAGTTACAACTTGACCAATCAGTTCTGTGTTTTGGTCATCTTAAACTGCTTCAGAGGGCTACAGAGCGTACAGGCTTGAAAACTCGTCCAAGAGTGTACTGCGACCAGAAGCATAGTACTTGTGGGACAAACGTGTGGAGCTGCAGATGGTCTGGCGCTTGTTTGTTGTGTTGCATGTGAGCTCGAAATGTTTTGTCAGACTGTCTGCATGGACAGGCTAAGTTATATGAACTGCTCATCTTTCGTGTAGTTCTGGTTGCTACAACAGTTTCATTAGGTAATGCTTTAGATAATTAAATGCAACTGAGGGTGTGGACCACACAAACACTGTAAACTGTTGAAGGCTTCAGTTTCTGTGAGTGACGCTAGCTTAAACAAAGGTATGCTGCATCCACTAAATAGAGCAACTTAATTTATGTAGTAATGACATATTTCAACAAGGGGCCAAGGTACTGCAGAAATTATACTACTGATTGGTGTAGATCTTCTGGTAGACACCCTAGGGTAGGTGCAGTGGCAACTGAAAGAACATGATTTTAAAACTATAAAACATTTTGTTTGCATGGATTTGTTTTATTAAGCTTACTAAACTTTGGTGCATAGCTTAAGTTTGCCATGGTACCACTGGGAAGACTTTACAGGTGTAACAGTCCCAATGTGGATGGTGTCTTTCATGTCTTGAAATAACTTTATCAGCAATTTGTACCACCATAGTAAAAGCATCCCTTAAATGGATAAGAATCTAATCTTGGAATTGCCACTGTTACTGTAAAGGTTTTGTTGAGTCGGGTATAGTGAACTTTCTGCATCTCCTTGCACCCCTCTACCAGACATACTGCTGATTTCTGCTAAGAAAGTTATGTTGTATCAAACACACCTGTGGATAAAGCCATTAATGTGATTAGTCTCATTGACTTTAGTGTGCCCAGATGAGGCTATAGTCCTATTAAAATCTTTAAAGTTAGGCATGTGTTTGCAATCAGGAGCGCTAGTGCACGTAGTGCTAGATGTATGTTATATTGCCATATCTGTGGCAGCTAGGTGAAGCTGCACAACGTAAGGTGAGTGAGCAGGACGTTCTGCTGCTGCTTCTCTTCCCCCACTTTGACCAGTTCTGGCATTGACTGTGCAGCAACCTGATTCAGTTTGATAAACTGGTAGAAAACTAACCCAACAAAAAAAGAAAAAGTGAGTAATTTTCTGCTGGGTTAGTGAGTTGAACTGGCTTGTGATGCAGTCAGATGAGCACTGCATCTATCACAGAGGAGTGGCAAGATTGCTGGGGAAGGTAGGGAGGAATATATGTGTTCCTTTATCACTATTGAGTTGCTAAACCTGCTCAACTCAAAAATTTATATCAGGAGTGTGACTTTTTTATCAGTACTTAAACTAATATAATTCATGCTATTCAAACCAATAAAAACTGTGTTAATATGAGAACAGGTACAAGAATGATAAAGAAGGGTTTTGATAGTTGAGTGCAGAGAGAAAACTTTCCCAGTGCAGTTAATATATTAGGCATGTGGCTGGATCAGAATGTCTGAGTGTAAAATTTATCCATAGATGTAAGTGCTTGGAAGGTACATGTGTATCATTGTGCTAATGATATAATAGACTTTAATGGACTACTCGATTGAGAATAAAATTATTTGTATGTGTAAGTCTGAAATCTTTGTCAATATACTGGTGAAAGAATAGAGCAAATAAATTAACTAATCAATTATACTAGGTCAGTTGAAACTTACTGAATGCTAACAGAAGTTCTGGCTGTGTTTTAGCTTCATAAGAACACTCCTCACGAAGGGCAGAATTTTACACTAAGTCCGATCCATGGCAAAAGAGTGTAGAAGTATAAAAACCAGTTACATTTTTCTCTGATATTTTCCAGTTATATTAACACGATGTGTTATGTTTGCTAATAGCAAAATACATCAGGTGGAATTGTCATACTGAAACAGAAAAGTCTGGATTTAGAGTTTTGCACTTAAAGCATTTAATGGGATGGAATTATTTAAATATGAGAAAATATTTTATTGCTGCTTTTAGCTAGTTCAAGAAAAAGTCTTCTCAGCAGAGTCCTGGTATCAGTCTTTGTAATGCCAGGTCAGAGACAGTGCTGGTGGTCACTGTTCAGCTTGTCATGGGGTTTTAGGTTTTTTTTTTTTGACATCTCATGTTGTTATTGAGACGTTTTTCAGACACTACTTCTGAATGCAATTTCAGAGCAAAGGCATCAAACTTGAGAAAGTGACATTTCGAAGATTTTCCCTGAAGTTTTCATGCACTTTATTCTGCTTTGAAAGAAAATAGTGATCAGTCTGCAGTTGACACAGCTGCAGATGAAGTTGCTGCTCTGCTCGTATGTCCTTGGTGTTGTTGAGCAGTTGAAAGCTGTTGTCTTAGACTCTCAACATTGGCAGGTCTGGTTCTGGTACTTGGCTGAGAGGATTGCCTGTAAGTTCTAAGAAGAATCCCTCCCAGTGGAGTGTTCCCTGTGAGGTAAAGGATAGCAGATGCTGGCCTTTTGAAGACAGGACTTGTTGAAGAATTTTAGTGTATTCTGCTGAATGGATTTATTATGGGCTGCAAGAACTGAAATCTTCTAATGTGCAGTTTCTAGTAACTGGAGATGGAATGAGTGAACTTTTGTTATGAAGGCCAAGGGAACAAATGCAGGAGTATTTTATTTGTTCTTGAAACTAGGGTACGTCGCTTATTTTCTTTTCTGTCACAAATGTGAAGACCTTTGAAGTAAAAAAAAAATACAGAACTTCTGAATGGATCGTCAAACCCTCGTGTGCATCTCCTCAATAAATGGATGCATTCTCTGTGCCTTTGTACTCTGATTTCTTCATGAACAATGAACCAAGTTACACTAGCTGTCACAACATTCATTTCAATAGATTTCCTCAGAGTACCTCCTAGCATGTGATGCATTTTACTTTCAGTAAAACCACTAATCCATTTTTTAGTGCCAGGTTTTTTTTCATCACTTTTACATCACTTGTGAGGAAGCAGAGGCACTTTTGCAAGTTGCCATGTCTTCTCATAGCAGAAGTGCGTTTTAAATGTCCGTCCTCAGCGTATAGTTGGAGAGAATCAGATTTGGTAATGTTTCATTTGTAGAAAAATCTTCACTACAGTTTGGATGCAAATTTGGTAGCTGACTGATGCCAGTGATTTAAGCTTAGAACTCATGAAACATATTCATATTTTTCTACTATATTTTCTGACGTTTGATGGATGTATGACTGTTGATGTCATTTATCTTCTTGGTTAACAGTTAGAGGTAGTGACATGTGCTTTGAAATTCTTTACTGCTTTTCTATCTGCAGATGTGTGGTGTATCTTGATTGCTCATTTTTTTTACTACCTTAATATCTCTAAAAGCTTTTTTATGTTTTTCTAGCTTAAGACAGATCAAATTTTATTGGTATATTTCTTTCACTTTTGAAGCTTTTTTGGTTTTAATTGTTATTTTCTAAAGTCATAATGATTGGAATGTGAGTTGTTCTGGTATATTACTGTTTGCACTACAACACAAAATACTGAATATTATCTGAAATTCTACTCATTCAGAGCAGCTAACATTCACAAGCTCCTTGGGCATTGTTCGTGTTTGTTACTTCCAGCTTTTTCTTGTATCAGCTTTACATAATTGCGTCCATCATCATTACATACAGCCTCACTCATGGGGTGCAGTGCAATCTGGACCAGTAAAATATTTCTCAGTCGAATAGTATTAGCAGTCAGATCAAATACCAGCAAAATTACCTATAAATGTACTCTGAATAGTTTGAACCCATTGACTCTTTAGCTCAGCATCACTTAAAAATCATGAGAAGAAAAATCCCCAACTTTGTAGCAGAAATAATTTTGGAGGGGCAAAGCAGAGATTACAGACTCAAGATAATAAGGTGGAGAAGTGTTAAGATAAAGTTTTTGTCTGTGAAGCATTGTGCAATTGGAGCTGTACTTGGATTTTGAGTATTAACTTCCTTACAGAACCTTTGCCCCCGAAATACATTTTGTTTGAAGGCTTATTGTATAAATAAGCATTGAAAGAAGGTGGGGGGAGGACCTGGCTGATTCTGCAGAGTCGGCTATAGATTCTGGAGATGTGGTGCTTTTTTGACAAATACGTCATGCGTGCGTTTGTTGCGCTGCAACTTGTCCTCAGTCCTGAGGAAGGTCAGTAAATCCCCTGCATCTATTTGCTTTGAGAGACAAAGTTTTCTCAAAATATGTTGAGGCCAAAAAAAGAAAGTATGTTACTCTTGTATCAAAAAACATTTTAAAAGCCCATAAACATAACCCAAAAAAGTCTTAGAACAATGTATTATGGATATTTTTAGCTCTCATTTAAATGGGATAATGCAATGTGGTAAAAGCTTGGATTCCAGAAAAATGAGTAGGTAAAGGTATTTGTATTCCAGACTCAAGCATATCATCATAAATTGTATTCTGTGGTATTTGAGGAGACATGGAAAGTGTTTCTGGCATCTTTAAATAGAAATTCCATCACTTTTAGTGGGCTGGCTCAGAAAAACAGTTTGCTTGACGAGGTCCGATTGTGTCTGTCCACCTGTGTGTGTCTGTTATTGCCAGTAATGCAGAACTGTAGCTGCACAGACAGGAGCTCCAGAGGGTCTTTAGGATTCAGAAGTCAACTTTCAGTTATTTGTATGTGTAAACTTAACGTATTTTTTTAAAGAGGAAAAAACATCCCTAAAACCTTTTATTTGTCTCGGTACCGATTTCCCCAATGGACAAGTTGCCTGCACTGTGCGAGGTGTGGGTGCAGTGGGACGTGGTGGAGCAGGGTGTGTAGACTCCCGTGGTGCATTTGAGCTCCAGTGGTATCTCCACTGGTAAGAAGGAGGTGATGGGAATGGTTCTCGTTTTCCCCAGTCCCACTCACTCTCCGTGAGGTAAAGGCAGTAGCAGCTTCAAGCATTTGCTCTTGGGGAACAACTATAGATTATGATACGTGACAGCAGCTAGTGCAGGACTGGGACTGATCTGGCTGTTCCCCGATTCTTCCATTCCTTCTCCTTTTGCTTGCATGGAGGTTGTAGCTTATGGTACGACATAGCTAAAACTAATAAAGCAAAAAGAACAAAAAAGCTACTTCCAGACCTTACCAGATTCCCAGTCCACTTTTCTTTACCACATAATCCCATTGACTTTCTACCTGAATAAGGCAAGAGAGACCAAGGCATAAAGAAAGGAAAAGATGACTTCTTTTATTGGCACTGCTGCCTTATTGTAGCTTAAACGGTGTGAAGTGCTGGCCTCATGCTCTGTATACCAGTTTGTAGCAAAACCTGCCACTTTGGGGATTAAACATTTAAGAATATCCCATGAAAGTCAATATTAAATTTGTTTCTTTCCATACTCTTAGCAAAGCTTCATCTTTTCTTTTGTGGTATCCCTTTCATTTGGTATCTTTCGTGTTTTTATAAGAAACAAAGTCTTGAGGAATACTGTTCCCTATACATACTGGGATTTTTTTTGCATAACTACTAAATGTTAGTGAAAATAACAATGGGCGATCTCTTGCTCACGTTCTCTGCCATTCTCTGAATCTGTATGATTCAGTTTCCTCTCCTGTTTCCTTGTTTCAGTGCCATGACTTCTGAGTTTCCTTTTTCCTTTTCTTATCGAGGTTGTGCTACTAAGAAAAAAGTCATACAGAGGGTGCTTGAAAAACTTTACAATTGGACCACTATACCAGTTTCTTTTCTTCCTTTTTGCTGCTCTCTGTGCTGATTCTTCAAAAGTTCATTCAGTTTTTCTCTCCATCCTGTCTTTCTCCGTTCTCTTCCTTTTTATGTCCTGCTTCTCTCACCACATTTCTTTCTCTTTTCCTAGCCCTGTTTTTCATCTTTTGACATTTTTGTGTACTTTTGCTAAGCAAATTCTACTTTCGTATCACCTGCTCCTTTCAAAATGCTGTCCTCTTACCATGTTGACTTGTTATTTTGTTATCTGTTGTACCTTTCAATGCCATCCTTGGTATTTTTGGTAGTAAATTTAGTGCTTGTTTCTCATCTTTTTTTATTTGGCCATGTTTTTGTCTTAGTTTCCATTTCCGCCTTTCTGGTGTCTTCTCATGCGCTTTCTGATCTGTCAGTCCTTTTCAGTGTCTTTCCATAGGGACAGTGTTTGTGGAAGAGTGGGGGGGGTGTGTGTGTGTGTCCCAGTTTCTTCAAGGAGTTTGGAGCATACCCTTTTCTTGGTAGTTTACACTTAGGTCCTCATCTACAGCAGTTCTGCTGTGCCTTCTCTTGTGTACTTTTTTTTTTTTTGTCTTGGACAAATGAGTAGAGAATGAGATGGGCATTTGACGTCAGATTGAAACATCAGAACACAATGGTGTTTGTATTTTAACCCTTCACCCAAGACGAGGCTTGGCAAACCAGCCGTTAACGAGCCTGTGTACGTGTCTGTGTCTAATAGTGAACAACCAAATAACCAGGAGGTCGGTTCTGCTGATTCTGCAGTCTTCCACCTTTTTTCATCAAACTTTTAAGATCCTCATAGCCTTCTCCAACCTGCAGATAACCTTTTGCCATCACTGCTGTCTCCTCAGAAGTTCTTTGGCATTTCATCTGTTGAGCTGCTTTGTGTACCCCCCTTCCTTTAAGCTCTGTATTAAATAGTGATGGATCATTTAGTTTAGCAAAAAAAAAAATCTTTTTGAAGCAGTCATTTCAGAATGTAGTTTTTACAATGTGTTTCTTCATTGTAAAGAAGTTGTTCATGTGACATCAAGACAACTTTTGTGTTGATGTAAAATGTGTTTTCAAATATAATTTAAACTTCCTTTGCATAAATTTTTAGTATAGTAGTATTTTCTAGTCAATATTAATTTCAGTGTATTTTAGTGTTTAACTGATCCACTACCCTGCATGCAAATCCTATGAATAAACATGGCAACTGTGTCTTGATTTCTTTCTTTTTTCTCTCCCACCCCCTAGCTGTACTCTTGATAGCATTAAAGTTCTCCTCTGTCTGATTTAACTTCTTGCAGAGACAGGGTATTGAATTATACAAGTACTTGGTTTTTGTAGGGTGCTGCTTATTCATGTAAGCTGTGACAATGGAAAGACGTTATTCTATTAATCTGTAGGAATTCAAAGGTTGGTGGGAAGCAACATGATTTGTAGATAGGTTTTGAAAAGCTGATAAATTTCTCCCACCCTTCCAAAGGAGGGGGAGAGGGACATCTAAAACCCAAACCCTTATAGTTACGAAGATTGTATCGCAACTGAAAGCTACTGCAATATTAGGTTCCTGAAACTGTAGACAGCTCCAGAATTCTCAGTTCTTACGTGTCTTTTTTTCAAACAGCAGCAACCTGAGTTAGGCAAAACTGCTTGGTGGATCTCAGCTGGCTGCACTGAAGCCAGTAAGAGTGATATTGTACACTTGGAGCCAGCACTGCAGGTTTCGTGACGAGAAATACAGCAGGATGCTCTGTGATTACTTCCCAGCTTGTACAGAAAGGAGGAGAGGTTGAGTGCCCTTTTATAAAGGAGCATCATATACTTTTGAGCCAAGGCATTGAGGCGGAATTATTGACCATTAGTGGTCATCAGCACACATCTGTGAGTTATTAGTAGAACTAAGGTGTTTTCAAAAGTGCGTTCACTGTTTGTCTGACTTGTGTTCTGTTCAGCTCAGGTAAAGGACTGTCAGCTTTTACTTGAGTGTCAGAATGAAAGGTCTAACAAGCAATTTCAGACTTTCTAAATTAATCTGGTACTTTTCATAGAGAGTTAAGGAATACATAGAGTATATTACAATACTACATTCACAGGGCATCGTAAAATAAACTATATAAATTTGTGTAAATTCCAGTCCCTGACTAAGTTCTCCTGTCTATACTAGTAATTCTAATGATAAAAATAAATCCTAGGCAATTACATGAAGAAGGATACTTGATCCCTTAAGAAATGGTTGCTTGTCCTGAAGTTCTCTTATGCTAAATTTACATATTGAGAAGGTTTTGCTATGTTTGTGTTTGGGCAAGAAACTGATAAATGGTATGATATGACATTTTCAGTGGCTGTCAAAATTGGTTATTTATGGAAAATTCCCCCATTTTTATTAATATTTGTTTTTTACATTTCTAGCACAACTCCTCTTTGCTCCAATGATGGAGAAGATCAATTAGATGATTTCCAGAGCAGGGCAGTGTTGTGATTTGTAGCATGAATGATGTGGGGCACAAAGCTGCGGTTCTGCATGAATGAGCTCTGCAGCACCTGTCCTAGAAGCAGAATTTTCTAACTTCCCTTGGCTCGCTGCCCATAACTAGATACTTAAAAAACAAACCACCTCCACTTCTTTCTAGAATTTCTGTGTTATTGCGGGCTTCACTAATGTGTGTTTAAGTGTGTGTTTCTGTACCTACATACATAAGCTCACGTACCTTTTACTTTCGAACATTTATTTGGATTCTTTAAAGAAAGAACTAAAGGTCTTTTGAAGACCTGTTTTCTTACTATTGATAGTCTGTCTTGGGGCGTAAGAACAGTTCTGTGGGATAGTTTGTATTTATGGCAGTAAGTTATATGACTGAATGTGAGGACCAAACTTCACTATTGGTCACTGTGAGTATCCTTAAAACCATATATGATAAAAATCTTTGTCACAAAATATACAAAGAAAGAACTAAAGGTCTTTTGAAGACCTGTTTTCTTACTATTGATAGTCTGTCTTGGGGCGTAAGAACAGTTCTGTGGGATAGTTTGTATTTATGGCAGTAAGTTATATGACTGAATGTGAGGACCAAACTTCACTATTGGTCACTGTGAGTATCCTTAAAACCATATATGATAAAAATCTTTGTCACAAAATATACAAGCAATGATCTGTTCCAGTAGGTAGTACACAGTGTTAATTTTGTGGGATGTTTGGTCACCTTTTATCAGAAGAACGACCTTTATATTTAATGCCCTTTTATGTGGCACACTATGTAGGGAAGTGAAAGCAAAAGAAATTTTCAGAAATTAAGAAAATAAGAAAAATTATATCTGGGAATGCATTAGAGGAGAGAGAGGAAAATGTGCCTTTATGACTCTTTCAGAGGTCCGGAACTTCCTGTATGAATTCCGTGGTCACCTAATTTTTATTTTTCCGTAACAGAAATGTCATCAGTCTGTTGTGAAGACAGCTCAGTAAGCACGTGCCACCAGATAGAAGGTCCTTGGTGAGAGGGTAGAGCAGTACTGACTAATCAGAGTTCATGTTGGCTGTATGAGCTCCTCTTAGGTCTCTCAAACTTACTTTTTTTCTTACATAGCACTTTTTAAAAGTCTGTTATAACTTCACCTATGACAGCCAATCTTTTGCAATGAAAGTAGTGAGAAATAACTATTTGCATAAATTACCTGCCTTTTCTTTTAAAAATTATCTTTCCTGATTGAGTAGCTTTTTCTTTTTCCCTCCGTTATTAAAAACTCCTTTGGTGATAGTGGCTGCCTGGTTTGTTACTCAGAGTTTGCACTTTTTTAGATTCACTGTAAGTCTTGCTTTTGAAGTTCCCAGGAAAACAACGGCAGCTCCAGTCCTATCTTTTTTTCCTGGCTGTAGTGTCCTGCTGCGCAGTTCTGTTCTGCCTTTTCCTTTAACACAGATAGGTGACACCTTCCTCTGTCACTGGCAGAACTGGGTATTTTCGCCAAACATTTATAGGTTCAAGCCATGTAGTGCTGCCTCTGTTACCCCTTCATGTGCAGTATTTCAGTGTTGTCATCTTCAGACTTGCTGGGATACTTATTACTATGATCTAAATTGTGTGACCTCTGGGTTTCCTTTTATCAAGTTCACTCTTCTTTATAACAAATAAGAACAAAAGTGAAACCCGCTTTATCCACAGAATTACGTGGTTTCTGAAAAACTGCAAGCTGTAAACACGCTTGTGATTTGGTGCTGATTTTCTGATCTTGTTCATGATGTGAGTTGAAATCATCATAAGAGGTGAACATTTATCATAGTGATCAAGGTTATGTTCTCTTTAGCATAAGATACATTTGTTCTTACTTTATACGTCTTTGATTCTTACATGACCTTTTTTTTGTAGATAAATTGACACAATGTGGAGCAACAAGTCAAATGAGGTGCCTTTACAAAATCCGAGGCATAACCAAAACAAGGATTCTACCAGAGGTATGGATTTTCTCTGTTTTACTGCCTTGTTTTGGAAGATGTTTTATCACAAGTTGTTTGAAACTTTGGGGAGTTTTTATAGGAAGCATTCTCCTGCCTCAATTTGGAAGTTAAGACTATGTGTTATATGGCTTCCTTTTTGTAGAAATAGCAGTTTCATACTCTGATCTGCATTAGGAATTGCCAGCCTATGATATGGTTGCCAAGATGGCACAGAAACAGATTTTTTTTTTTGAGTGCTGTAGGGGAGGAGCAGTGCAGGAACAGAAATTGGGAACTGTAGGCTCTTGAAAGAAGTGAAGAAGAGCCCGACAGGCAGTTGCTCCTGACTCTTGCTCAGTTCCAAAGTGGTGAAGAGCTAAAGACACTTGAATAGCAGCAGTACATCACCACTAAGACGACTTGTAGCATTTTTGTCTCCCTGAACTGGATAAATCCTGTTAGCTTTTTACTGTCATGATCACTCTGTAATTTAGGAAAAGAGGGAGCAAAACCAAATAAATTACAATATGTCCCTGAGAGGAAGAAAACTCTGGTCTGTAGAGCAGCTGAGTCGCATGTTAAGTCTGAAGCACTCTCTCTCGAAGTCAAAGCAAAGTTGTTTCTATGCTACTTCCTTAACCCTCTTTCTTTGTGCTGTTGCATCTTACCTGAAATGAAATTGGCAGGTTTTTTACTATAAGGAAAAGAAGGTTTTGTTTTGTTTTTTAAACTCTCTAATGCTACTACTCTCCATGGTTCTGATGCACATTAAGATTTTGGATGTTGCGTTGTGTAAACCATTAGATTAGAGGAAAACCATTAGAAACCAGAAGAAGAGGGGAACTGAGGAAGTAAATATTTTTAGAGGAAAATACTACTGCATCCTAATGAACTGGATTGCACATAGAGCACATGCTATCTGTTTAGATTAAAAGGCTGAAGTTGATTAGTGCCTCCTGCTTGTTCTTTGCAAACATTGCTTCTATTTTGTTTGTAGGGTGTACAGTTCAAAAAGATTATTATTCAAAATTCACATGTTCAAAGCTTGATTTTTGAGTAGAGTCTTTCAGTGACCATGTGTTCATGCTTAGTTTACTGAAGAAGAAAATGGAAGGGGAAAAAAAAAAAGTAGTTAAACTATAGTGTAATGGAAAAATGTAAGATACTTGTGTTGGGGTAAATAACCAGCTTTATTTTATCTTCTAAACATCTTCTATAATGTGTGGTACATTTTGTTTCAAGTGTAATAATGCATTCAACCTAACTTAGTGAACTCATTAGATTTCACATTAAATACTTTATTGCTCTAAGATGAGTCTTGACTGATAACAGCCTCTCATAGAGGAGATTTACAGGCTGGAGTCATTAAAAGAACTTGATTAGTGAGCCCATGAAAATTATTTTGAAGCAACATTTTATTTCATTGTTTTCCATGTACTAATGAGAAACTTATTTCTTTGTTTCTGCCCTGTAGATCTAACTGCAGCATGGGCTACTTTTTCTCAGACTAAGGCTGCTGTAAGTACTGATTTTTTTTCTTTTTGTTTTTTTCTTACTCCTTTTCAAATAAGTTAATGGCTACAAAAGGTTTAACCAAGTATTGTTTTGCTCAGTGGTTATCTGTTAAACAAGTTGAAAATAGGGCAAGCAGTTGGAGTACATGCGTGTTGAACATTGTTGTATCTTGGAAAAAGTTTTCCACACACAGTAGAAGAAATTTTTGCCACAGCAAGCTTAGTCTTGAGTATAGTAATACCTGCTAAGTCATGAGTGTAATATTACCCTTCTATTTAAGAAAGTGGTGACTTACCATTTTTCTGAAAACTTGAAAAAATAGTTCTCCCCTGTTTACCCAAACTAGTCAGAAACTGGGACACCACCAGTGTATTTCATAATTTTCCATCTTTGAGCATTGGAATTGCTGTCTTTCTGTGGGAACTTAGGTGCTTGAAATATCACACTAGTTTCTAAAACCTGGCTTCAGTGAAGCAAGACAGCTTGGTTTTTCGGGGAATTCAGCCCTTTCCCATAGCCTTGTTCTTCTCTTTTTTAATAGCTGAGCATCAGTGTGGGGTTTTACATGTGGAATCTCATATCATGCTCCATTTTGAAAGGAGTATTATAGAATTTATTCCAACTGGAATGAATATTTAATTCAGGCCAAGCATTAAGACTTTGAATGACATGTTACTAATTTTTTCACAACAGCCTACTTATGGAAACAAAACTATGCAACAAAACCTAATCTGGATAATCTTTTTAAACAAAACTTAATAATCTGATGTAGTTTCTGGCCATAAGGCTATGCAGTTTTGCAACATCCGCCTCGTGAAGTTGCTTTTGCCTGCAGTTTTATTCTTTATGAAAATAAGGAAAAAATTGTCACATTAGGGGAAAAAAACCTGTAGCTTAAAAATTGAAAACAATATTCTAATTTGCATTATCTTCAAATTCTAGCTGCGCCATATAGAGAACAAATTGGAAATCGCTCCCACCAGCACGGCTGTATTTGATTCTGTCATGGATGCCAAGAAGCCCTCTGCTAGCGCTAGCAGGAAAATAAGCAGAAAGGGTATGTATTATTGAGGACATAGCATGTAAGGCGGGGTGAAGCCACTGCATTCTGGGAAAACCTGATTTCTCCTCCCTGCCCCCAAGTTGTCTCCTGCCAATGATCTTTATTCATGAAACTCTAATTGCTCAGGAGAAACTAATGTTTTCTTCCCTTAGCTTAGGAAGGAAAGTGTGCTGTCGTAGTCACTGGGTTAGAGGGAGTGACAGGACTTTCCCCACACTGTGAGTGAGCAGTGCTTATCCCATTCTGATACCATGTTTTTGTGGGGGTTTTGGATAACAATTGTATATGCCTAAGTTTACACTGGACTAGCTGTTTATGTTTTTTAATGTTTGTCAACTGTTACATCCTAATAGAATGCTAAATCTCGTGCTTCCTTTATTTCATTTAAGGAGGCATTTGCTTATAAGAAATGAGCCCTCGTTTTAAATACTAACTATTGAGAGCATTCTGGTAGTGTGCCACTGGAGAAGGGCAGGCAGATCGACCTCTAGTGGCAACACAGTCAACTTTCACAGATTTAATTACTTATAATTAATGTTTAAGCATTATTATCTCTCTTTAAATATGATCATAGATTCAAGCACTTACCACCTTGCTCCTAGTTGTTGAAATCAGCTTGTTGAAAAAGAGAGGGAGTACTTTAAATGCTATTTTGGAGTGCTGCTCCAACCCAAGAAAAACTGTGTTCTTAATTGTTCAGCCCCAAGAGCTTTCTCTTTCTGGAGAGGTAGGTACATAGAGGATTCTTTGGTTTCTGCTTCAGCTTCCCGGTCCTCCAGCCAAAATAAATCAAGCAAGGAGAAGTCCTCACGCAGCCCTCTTCGAGCGACCACTCTTGAAAGCAATGTGAAAAAAAGCAATCGTGTGGAATTTCGTGAACCATTGGCTTCATACAGGTTAGTGCTAGGACAGTTGACTATTAAGGAAAAATATGCTAAGATGAGAATTCAGCTAATAGTGATGTTTTTGACGACAACTCAAAAATTGATTTGCTTCCTCATCCACCCAAATGAGCAGCATGTGATGTTGGACAAAAGTGTCTTCCTTTTTAAAAAATGTTACAAATTTATTTTTTGTTCAGTGAATATGAGTTTGAAGTCAAACGTGTTGAAATAGGGCCAGATCATCAAGTTGCTGTGGCCTCTGTGGCCTGATAGGTTTGATAGGTATTTAGTTTCAGTAATAAGGACAAAAAGAGTATTTCCTCATCCTTTTCCAGCTTTGTTTCATTAGTTCTTCAGCACATGTTCCCAAATGTATTACCATAAGACAGTGCAGAGCAAGAACATCTAGTACTAAAGATGCATTCAGTTTTTGTATGTGTGAGAAACCCAAATAAGGACAGCTGTATAAAGGAGAAAAAGTGGCACAGAATATTGCAGGCCATAGAACGTGGTGGGGTGTGAGGAATGAAGGAAAATACAGAAAGCCTGTTTTTCCTAGCCTATGTTAAGTACTGTAGTGAATATAAGATGCCTGAAAAGCTTTCAAAAAGAAAGAGAACCTGCAGCAGAAATAAACTAATTATAACTTGCTGTAATATCAGAGCCTAGAAGATTTTTACCATAACTTCTTCAATTCCTTGTGTTTTATAAGCAGCGTGTGTTCTTTGCACAGGCATCCCTGATGAATAGCTTGGTTGGATTGGCAATAAGTTTTTATTGGATTCTAACACATACTTGGCATTTTTTTCTAAATGTTCTCCTAGCGAAGTCAAATTGCTGTTGACTGATTAGAGTGGAGTTGGGACAATGGTATTTTTTTAATTCCACTACTTCTCTGTTAATAATTGTTATCCTGACATCTAAGTTTCGGTCTCATTTTCCACTTCTTGTGTCAGCTGTGAGGTTCTCCTTCCTTGTTGCATGGGAGCCTGATTTGGATCAGTTGTGTAATCTTGGGTCAGTTTTGTTAATTGAACAGCTCTGTTGTCTACCCTATCTGGAATAACTTACATCAGTTATTTGTTTTAAAAACATGTAGTAAGCTTAGACTTCAGGGAAAAGAAGAAAATGAGAGCAGCTAGACTCATGCCATTACATCCAATTGAAAAGAATAGCTTTCTTACAGTAAGAAGACTGTGTGGCATTGGAGGGATTAATCTGGGGATTAACGTCAGAGCTGCTATGTTAACACATTACTCCTTCTCTGAGAACAGCCTGTAGTCAATACTTAAAGTGTGCATAGGAAAACAAAACCAGAATAATGGGTAGAACAATCTGTGTATGTGTATATTTATATACACTTTTGGTGAAATTCTGTGAAATTAAACCACTGAAGTTTTATGTTGATTGGTAATGATTACTACACTATAACAGGAGTGTGCTACTAGAGAAAGAAAGGTAGACAATTTCACAAGTGGAATGTTATGACCTGGCTTAAATGAGTCCTTTAAACATAATTGCTGAAGAAGCAAGCCAGGTAGCTTAGGTGCCGGATTTTCACATCTTCAGCCCCTCATCGGTAAAAATATTAAATTCATTTTTGTCCTAACAACATATGTACCATGAGTCTATTCAAATACAGAGTCTGTTTTTCTGTGAAAAAATGCTAAGAGATCCTTAGTTTGTTGAATTTCTAAGCTCTCAGTAAGCTTTACATTTGTTGCAATACAGCCAGTTCACTCTGAAGTTCTTATCAGGGGCTTGCCTTCTTAATGTTCAAATACAGGGCAGGGTGTTTTGGTGCAATTTCTTTGTTTTCTCAGCTAATGAATGTGCTGTCGAGGAGCATGTGTGCATTGCTTTGTTTTGGAGAACATATATTAATTATGCTTTTCTTAAGTTTTACACTTGGTTTTGATTTGAAGCTTTTTTAAATTGAAGGGTGACATTACTGCTTGCTGATTTTCTACATGCCCTAATTTCAGCTCTTCAACTTTATATATAGTCCTGTTCAGACAGAGAGTGCAGAAAATGAAATTTTGAACAGAAACCTCTTTCAGTTTCATCAGACTTGCACTATTAAATGTGTGGTGATCAAACTTTAAAAGAACTTGCCTTTAAAGTGGAGACAAGGTATAGGAAGTCATTCTTTTAGTTAATGAACATGCTGATTGCTGGGTTGGAAAGTCCTACAGTTGTGTTTCTGATGGTGAGTTTTTTCTTTCCTTCTATACATCAGGGATACATATAGTTCTCTGTCTTATCACAGTTCAAGCCAACTTGAGGCCAAGCAACTGCTCTCTAGTTTGGACTTCAGCGAAGCAGAAGGGAAGACTGAAATAACAGGCCGAATGATACATGACCGAGATGAGCGGGATCTACACAGCAGAGATTTTGAAAGCCCATCTTCTTCTGCTGCAGATGAGACTGTTGTTAGGTACTTGAATGACCGACCAGCAATTGATGCCTTGCAGAATAATGAGGCATTTCTTAAGGTTGCAACACCTCCAAGATTGGAAGAGGAAAAAACTAGTGGCTCCAGAGGAGATGAGAGTAGCACTAAAACTCCTCAGAGTAACACGTCGCAGGACAGTGAACTGAAAGTGTCTTCCCCTTCTGCCACGAGTACTTCTAGTGCTCATAGGCTGGAAATCTTGAAACGGCGGCAGCATGATGCTAAGTTGGAGAAGCTGAAGGAGCGGATTCGAAAGCAGTGGGAGCATTCTGAAGAGCTAGGTGGCAGAGGGCAGCACTTGGGATATGCTGAGCAACCTGTTGTGATCACAAATGTGGAGAATGCGGTGACTCCCAAAGTCAGGAAAGTGGCAGCTGCACCTGCTGCTCCATCATACAGAGGTACGGAGGTGTAGAATCCCTCCCTGTTGGTTATACGTGGTGAAGGAGGGGAGTTCAATTCATTGAGCAACATGTCAAAGCATGGACATGACTCATAGCTGTGTTTGGGCAATAGGGGAATGGATAGCATGGTTTGATCACAGATATGGACAAGAAAGAATAGAAATTCTTGCCAATTTATAGAAGTGTGGATTCTTTTGAAATTCTTCCTGTCTTTTCTTACAAATTACTGTAAAAAAGAAGCTTGCTGTATTAGTGTTTGGGTTTATTTCAATATGGTTTTTTATGGTCCCAGAGCTTAGTAACATTGTATTGATTGAGAAAGCCTTTCATGTTTTTAATAATCTTTTCTTCACCCAGTCTGCTGTTTTTCAACTGTGAACAAGTGGTTAGACTGGTATATTGCTTTCTTCTAATTTAGCATTAGAAATTCAAGTAGTTCCTTTCTTTCTTGGCAGCTTCCCACCCCTTCCACCCTGAAAAAGCTTTATTTACATTTTACGCAGTTATTTTAAACTCTTAAATTGTTTACTTTCAGGTTTCAATCC
>NW_009212403.1:17843-82047 GCF_000690835.1 Fulmarus glacialis
ACTCCAGATGGAAAGATCTGGCATGAGGAAGAATTTCACATTAGTCGGGAGCTGTATAGAGATATAGCACTCCAGTTAACAGGTGAGACACAAACTGAATTGATTAAGCCACACAACCTTCTCTAAGAGGCAGAGAAATATGTTTTGTACAAGTCTACAAAGTCATGGAAACAAAAAATCGAAGCAGTGAGTGTTAAATATATTGTACTTCTCTCCACAGGAGGAGTGACTTGTTGAACACTAAAACAACTTAAAAAACCCTTCTCCCCGTTCTCTCATTAAAATACTTCTAATAGAAAACCAATACTGAAAAGAATCAAATGATGGCTTTTCTTTGAAACAGAAAAAAAAAAAAAAGTCTTTGTGAGAACAATTTTCATTTAATTTTGTAACTTCTTTAAACATGTTTGCATGAATGAATGCAATTTCCTGTTTAAAAGGACAAAACCAAACCACTTTTCGTTTTGATGAAACCTATATTATCTCATGGGAACAATTTTGATTTTTTTTTTTTGCCATTTTTAACGCCGTTAAAGTGATATGTGTACCATATACAGTATGTTGAAGCCTGAATTCTACTTCCTTCAATACGGTGTTAACAAATTGTCGGTCCTGAAGCTGCTGTGGGAATTGTTAGTGGTTTAGTTGGAACGTATAGGTAGCTAAAGGGGAGATGGGAGGCATCTGCTGTGGAAAGTTTCTGGGAATTCTTATTTAAAATGGAGTAGGTAGCCTGCAGCAAAGAGGTATGCCTTCAGCTATGTGTGGTGGTGAGATTATATGGCATTAGGTTGGTTTAATATCTCTGAACTTGTAGAACTTTATTGCTTTATATGGGAATTATCCAAGTCTTGACGTTGTTGGAGAAATTTGTGTCCCAGAGATTTGTACATACGGACTTTTTTAGAGGTCTTCTCTGGATTCCCTGAGGAGGGGGAGAACAGGTAGACCAGAAGAAGATTTAAGAAACCTTTTAAATAATCTAGATTTTATTTCCTCTACAACTCTCTTACCTTCAGCTTGGATAGGATATGGGAGGGGAAACTGTGTAACTTTGCAGTGGTAAATTAACAGAATGTTACCTTTGGGGTTTATTCGACATGAAGGTGTAGCAGGGAATGTTGAATGCTAAAAGCTTATAAAACTGTTACTCATTCCTCTTTGCTTAATGGTCTTTTGAAAAACATTAAGTATCGTTGGTGCAAAATGGCAACACAGGAAAAAAGATCTTTTTTAGGTGATGAGCTCATTTAGCAACACAGTATTATGCTTAAAACTGTGAGCAAAGATGATAAACAAATGCTGTATATTTGCTTGACAGTTACACTGCTAAAAGACCAAAACAGTAATACATGCTTTATGTTTTCAAATGTACGTCTCCAAGACCCAGTCTTTATTAATTTTTCACTCTGGAAAACTGTAGTACCATTGGCAGCTCTTTTCTCTGGGTGATCTAGGGTGGGATGCCCAAGTGTGCTTTTTGATTTGCTAGGCTGGTTACAGTGGAGCGCTGTAAGGTTGAATTGCTTTTGACTGACTGAGTTGGAGGAGGGGGAAGAGATCAGAGGAATAAAAAGGAAGGGAATGGAAAATAAAATCACCTGAGAACCTCTAGTTTTGCAGCTTAAGGGTTCGCTTGTTACGTATTAAAAATAATTTTTCTCATTGGTCAAAACATATTTAAGACTGGAGGAAATGTGATGTAAACCTCTTTGTATGTTGATAATATAGTGGCTGGTGTGGAAATTATTAGATTCTTGTACTTGTACAGCTTGACAAGGCACTGAAGAATTTTTCTGCAATCACTCAAAAAAAACCTCAGAAAGTTCAGCATCTTCTTTTCAATAAAATTGTTTTGCAAATACTCTTCAGCATCAGTCCATGCATTTAATGCCAAATCTCTGAAGACTTTTCATCTACACGAGCATGTTTTTTAGTTTTGACAAGCATAGTATGAATGATTCATGAGGTCTCTATAGAAATCCAAATTTTTGAAAAGTTTCGTTGAAGAGGTCCAATTAAAAAAGCATTTGAATCATGTGTTCAGTGGACTTCTGCCTACAAAAGGAAGGAGCTGTGTGTGTATTCAGCCATACGCCTGTCCTCATGCCCTGCGTAGAACAGCTGTCGTGGAACGTGTCTCCTTTCTGACCTGAAAAGATTATATTGAATAGCTGATTCCAAGTAATCAGATGCTGGTGCTGCACATAATATATACTGTAAATGTATTTTTAGGTTGTCAGATTATCTATCCATGTGTTAATTCTGTATTAAAGTTGCAGCATGTGGAGTTTTGGGTGTGTACAGTCAGTTGTATCGAAACTGTTCCATGCTCTCTAGTGCTAAAATAAGCTATAAGATCTCTAATATCTACAGAAGCATTGTTCTTTACTGCAACAAGATTTTTACATGTAAGCATAGACCATACAGAATGTCTTTATCTTTGTTTAGCAATTAGGGTAAAGGATATTGTACGGACCCCAAGCTTCCAGTAATTCTGTCTTAAAGATGTTCAGAATTTGCTGTACTAGAACAAAATTGCTGTAATGTGAATAGAGTGAGTGGGAAGCAGCCTGCAGTTTCCTGATATCAGGAAGGAACTGTTTGTCACTGAAAGAGGTGAGGAGGCAAGCTAGATTTCTGCAAATGCAGTCACTGAGGCCTCTGGTACCTGATGCATTGATTCTGTCTTCCCTGCGCTTCTTGTCAGCCTCAAAGACGACTGGAAGAATTGTTAGGAAAGGATATTAAGGGAGAGAAAGACTCTTAAAATTCCACTCCCACATCCTTTAATATGACCTGTTGTTCTGTCTTGGATACTTCCTAGGGGCATCCATCAGAGAGTGGATTCAGCTGAAATTAGGGGCTGTGAAAGTTAGTATTGGCATCTAAATAAAGCTTCATATCTGTTCATGGAGGGGGTTGCATCCTGGTTGTTTTAGGCTGTCTGATCACATTCTTTATAGAAGAGGAACAAAAACCAATGGTAATAGTGCCCATGGAGTTCCTTATCTACAGTTCACTTTTTGGGATTAAGAAAACAGAGCCTTCAAGACATGTAAACTACAGTGCTTTAACAAATCTTTGAAAATGTCCAGCGTAGGCTGCTGAGACTGAGTATGCAGCTTGCCTGTCCTTGAGCAATGCTTGGCTCTGCTTTGTGCCTAAGGCAGCTGGGAAGCCCACTCAGCGGGGTGGTGGTTGAGCCAGATCTCAGGCTTCCTTTTTGTTCTTTGCCCTAATGTGAAAACATGGTAAAATATGACTTTATCTTCAGTAAGTGTTCCTGGCATCTCTAAAGCCTAAAACCTAATTGTGTTGTAAATGAGGGCTTAAGTGATACAGAATAGTTCTGCATCACTAGGTGAATTCTGCGACAAGTTTTGCAGAAAGTAGAGCGCACAGGTATCCTGTCTTTTGTGCTCCAGCAAGGACGCAACAAGTGAATGTACTGTCATGCGTTAATGTGGAAGCAGCAGCCCGTGTGTTTCAGAAGTGAAGAAACTACGTGTTCTTGTGGAACATTAATACTGTGAAATGTAATATCTATAGTAGAAGAGAATCAATGATTGTTCCTGTCAAACTGTCAACATTTCTCTTAAAATTGAAAATGAACTTTGTAAAGATCTACTATGGCGTTGCTGTGGCTTCGCTGCATTCCAGTGCATAGGTAAACAGCACTTGATTCAAAATTTGCATGCTATGAGGATTTTAAAATGCTAGACTGGGAGTAATTGATCTCAATATATAATCTGGGAGAGTCAGTGAATTTTACTGTGTTTCTCCGAGTTCCAGTTTTTCACAAATGTTGAAGCAAGCTTGTTCTTTCCTGTGGGATATCACTTAACAGCTTTTGTTTGTTTTTAGAGGATTCAACAGTGAAAGGAAAACCTAGTGAGAGAAACAAAGAGAAAAAAGCAACCAGACCAGTGCGGAAAGTGCAAAAACTAACACGGTTGTCAAGTCCAGACTCCAGACAAGGTGACTAGCTCTGCTGTAGAGGGAAGACTGTCACATGTCCTTCAGAGATGAGTTTTGTCTCAAGAAATAAAGAAAAATTAAAGCATACTGCTTTCAAAGTCGTCTCAGATGTGCAACAATGCTGTTGTTTGTAGACTGTATGCTGCATTGGGGATGTATATGTTTTTGTTATTGGTTGGTTGGCTGTGCGTGCTTTTTTTAGTTTATTTTAATTTTCTGCCCTTCCACTTGCTGTGTGCACCTTATGGTAACTGCTGAAGAGTGTCTTGGGAGGGGGCGGGTATCCTTAGGTATCTGTCAGGCTGACACAGACAAAAAGTAGCAATAGCTCTGTTCTGGATCCTGCTTCTGTTTTGCTTGTGTTGAGGCTGGTTAGTGCCTGACCTACAGCTCAGTGAATAATGCTGAGAGGAGGAATGGAGATGATCTTAAAATCAGTGCCAGTGGGACTCACTGAGTTGCCCTCCTCTGCGAGGAGGGGCTGCTGTGAAAGCTGTTCTCTTGTATGATTTCTCAACGGGGAAGCAGAGAACAGGATGTCCTTCTGGCTCTTTAGCTGTTGTTCTTCTACGTCTTGTGTCAAGTTGTTGCTGTTCTGCACCTTCAGTTCTGGCTTGACCCCTTCCTGGCTTTTTCAGTTAGTGAAAGAATGTAAAAACATGTTCCCTGACAAGTCTTGCAAATCTTGATATTTATAAAGGAATGTTTATTTCTTTTGCCAATTAAGAATTTTTTATTTCCATTGTTGTCTGACATTTCCACTGTCTATTAAATTAAAGTATTTAGAGAAGATGATGTGAGCAGGTTACTGTAGAGAAGTGTCTTATAGTAGGAAATGAAATTAACTACATGTGGAACTCTGTCAGTGCTTCTTAGTTTTCCAGTAACATTTATCTTTGATATTGTGTGTAGCAAAAGAATTAGGAAGACTTCCACATCTGCTTCGTATTTGGTTTTAATTTTCATACAAAGTAAGTAGTTATGACTGCAATCACACTACAGAGCAATTTTTTTTTTCTTTAAGTACATGTGAGGTTAGGCATCTCTTGCACCTTTTAAGATTTTATATTTCTCCTTACGTACAGTGATCCATAATCGGTAAATACTTTGTTGGAAAAAAAAAAGCTTCTTTTAAAAATCATTACAAAGGGTTTTTTAGAGAGTGAATGTGCTCTTCTGCATGCTGTAAATCATGAAGCTGCATGTGAATATTTTGTGGTAATGAATGCTAATACTTAAAAGTGGTAAGTATGGGATTTGCTCCTTCCTATGCTGATCAATTCATACTTAAGGAACTTAGATATTTGTTCCAGTTGAGGGAGGAGCACATAGATTGCTGCAAGTTTTAATGGCAATTGTTATTCTCCGCAATGGATTAAATGTGTGGAGAATGATGGCTTGATATCCCTAGAAGATAAGAACCAGATCTAAGTGGCATATCCATGATGGACTGTCCTTCTCCAGTCATAGCAATAAGAAACTGCTTAACATAGCCAAGGCTATAAATAGCTGCAGCTCATGTTCCACACCGTTAGCATGTTTTAGTTCAAACAGCTGACTTGAAATGGAAGATGAGACTTTACACTGCCTTTTTAAACACACACAGAAGTACTTGAGAACAGTGAGTTCAGCAAGAGAACCCCTTTGGCTGATACGTCTGTTTCAGAGAGGCTTGTAATGACATGTTTCAAGTGACAGATTTATAAAATATTTGGATAATTTATAATGCAAGCAAGGAGTACTGTTAGTAAATGAATGAATAGTGGGCTACAGACTTCTAACTGAACAGGTTTCCTCCTTCTGTTTTAAAGTAACAAAAAGAAAAGAAAGGGGGGGTGGGAACTGAGGACTGGGGTTGCCAAAACACCGTTAGTCTGCTGTCCTGGATTTCACTTGAAGTTGCTTTGGTTCCATGTTTTCAAAGACCTCTTGGGCCCAGAGTACAATCCTTTTTGTTTGGCTGCATTGCTTTCATGCTGGAGCATCTGGGTTTGTTTAGGCAGTACTGACAGAGGTAGAACCTGAAACTGAATGGTTAGAAATCAACTGCAAATTGTGTATTCAGGTTAGGTACTTTTCTAGCAATAAAATACTGCTAAATGGTCTGAATTAGGTTATTAATACTTTTTTTTTTTATATGATGCTTTTCTCCAAAGCTCTTTAAGGTCATTATTTAAAAAAAAATGATTAATAATATTGGAAGTCAGTGGGATGAAAGGTGGGTTGAATAAACCTAGTGTTTAATCTAACCAGTATTAGGTAAAGATGCCACCGTACCCATTTTTATCATTTAATTATATGTAGGATGATAAAATAATACTAATAACATTTTGATTGGGTTTCTGTCACCCGCAAGGCAGTGTGTTCTTGAATTAAGTATCAACTAATAGGGTTTATCTTAACTATTTTCAGTCATGGTACAGAAATTGCAGCTAGAGGACAGTGAGTTAGCATTGGTGTAGAACGACTGCTGCTCGGTATTTTTTAACCTCCTCACAAGACACCTATCTACAATTAATTATCTGTAAAAATCTCTAAAATGTTTGTTTTTTCCTGGAATATCATCTAATATTCATTTAATATGCAAGTGAATCGTGGTTTATCTCCCACCTTTTTTTTTGTTCTTATTATTACAACATTTTAGATCCTTTTATCTTTTTTTCGTATATTCCTTATTTAAGTGGAAATGAACAGCTTCTTTTTGATCCTCTACAAATATTTCCCCTCTCCCCAGTAACGTTTGCTTATACATTTTAGACCTGCATAACCCTTTTTTCTTTTTTAAATCAATTTTTATAGGGCTTTAATGTGCTACAGTATGTTTTGGATTACATTGTGTTATGTGTAGGTGTGAAGCACTGGTAGTTGTGTGAGTCAGCTGTTGAGTGTCTTCATGGTACATCACTATGACTGTTCTGTGTAACTGCGGCCGTACTACTTACGCAGAACTAGATCATATAGAAATGATTAATGGTTGCAATAAATACTTCTTTTTGATACGTTGGAAAATCCATCTAGTGCTTGACTTTTATTTATTACTTATTGTGCAGGTGGAAACTATGTAATAAGTGCATCCTCCTGGCGGGAGGGACAAAAGCTAGTAAAAAAGATCCTGGGTCCAGCTCCCAGAATAGAACAGGACAGAAGAGCTGTATCTAGTGACAGAACAGGACGAGAGAGAGCTGCCAAGTCTGGTAAGTTGTACTTTTATCACTGGACTTTTTTCATTTTGCTTAATTTATTATATAACACTATGTCTGCAGAATAAAGCAGACTTCTGAGATAGAATGTAATCAGTTTCTCATTAAAATAACTCCTATTTTTAATCTGGGATTCAAGGGGGGAGCATTTTGCTCACATCCATGGTTGGGATGCATAACCTCTCTTCCTGGGTGGATTATGAACTTTTCTTGGTGTCATGGGAAGCCAGCCCTGCGCATGTGACTTGAAGGGCGGTACGTGCTGTGAAGGTGCTCAGGAGCTCTGGAAAAGATGGGAAGTAGGTTGCAACCTTAAAAATGGATTACCTGCAACCTGTCTTTGCCTCTCGAAGCTAGTGGGGAAAGGAATGGTTAGCAGTGGTCCACAGGCCAGATGAATTTTCCGGATGTGCTGCATGTAATACGTAAGTTATGGCTGGGCATCCCTGTTTTACAGGAATTGTGGTTCTTCCAGATACTATATAGCATCATCCATGTGCATCATAAGTCTTCATTGATTTCTCCACCAGCCCTTTTCAGAATTTATCCAGAATCTCAGACAGGGCAAATAAGGGATGGTGGTAGTTGCTGTGCTGCTTATGTCTGTGAGCTGGTGAGGCTGGTAAGAATATGAAGGGTTTGAGCTCTGTCTAAGCAAAGGCTGCTGTATTTGTACTATGATACTGAATGAAGCAAAAGCATGTTTACAGTGAGATCTGCGCTCCTCTCTCATCCTCACTTTTGTAGCTGTTTCAGTGATGGCATGTAATTTCCTAAATTTGATTTTTACCTGACATATTTGACAAGTCTTACTCTTTAGCAGGCTGTGTCGGAAGGACAGGTTCAGATTCTAGACTGGATGTTACCCATAAAACCTCTTCAAGAAGTTCTGAAAGGTCAAGAAGTAAAGCACGGTCTGAGAATAATCTGAAGAAACTGGAAGCTGCTCTTCCAGATGATAACCAAGAAGATCATGCCTCTGTAAATAAGGACTTCCTACCTGTGGAGATACGTGGAATTCTCGATGACTTGCAGTTGGATTCCATGAGTACAAAGCAAGAGAAAGATGTGGAAAAGCAGAATCAGAAAACTCTTTTGCCTACTCAAAATGCCAGGAGCCACAGTCCAACCAAAAGGAAACCAGACAAGATAGGTGCCAGTGAGGAACCTCAGGTGATCTCTAAGAAACGTCACTATGATACGGATGAGGTTCGTCAGTACATCATCAGGCAGCAAGAGGAGAGGAAGAAGAAGCAGAATGAAGAGAAGAAAGCACAAAAAGAGGCAACAGAACAGAAGAACAAAAGGCTCCAAGAGCTCTACAGAAAGCAGAAGGAGGCTTTTACTAAAGTGAAGAATGTGCCTCCTCCTGAGCCTTCAGCAGCCAAACGGTTACAGGAAACCTATTCTAAACTATTGCTGGAACGTACTTTTTTAGAAGAGCCACCTCAGCTGCCTACGGTGCAGGAAACACAGGTATAGCTGATTCACTAACAATGTGTTGCAGTTGTTTGCAGGAATAGGAGGTCATATGTTCAGGAAGGTCGTGACTTGTCCTGGTCTGGTTATCAGTTAGGAAAAAGGATACAAAGAAAACTGTGTAGCTTTTGCTTAAACATAGTGGTTTTGGTCTGGAGCCTCCTTTCTAGCGGCTGCTTTTCGGCACAGCAAGGCCTACTGGAAAGGTGAATGGAAATCATCTTTCTATTATAAATAGAAGCAGAATTCTGGATATTAGCTAACAGCAGCTATAAAGGGTTGCTCTTAAGAAAACTGTAAACATCAGTCGAACCATGAATTGAAGAACTTTGTCTGAAGTTGCTTCCAGTCGGTGGACAAACTTCATCAGCAGTGAGTTAAATAAGTTTGCTAATCAGAAACTGAATATGAAAGAAGATTAATATATGGTAAAAGACTAATATCAATTTGATGTGTTCGGCTGAACTAGTTCAGTATGTGAGCAAAGCTTTTTTTCCTAGTACATTCTGCTGAGACAAAAACATAAATGTCTTGTGTTTTTAAGTCTTTGTGCGGTAGGAAAGATGTGATACTACACTGAGGAATGTAAGCCTTTTCAATTTTAATGAGACAAGAGCTTCTAAACTCCTGCAGACTTTTGAAAATGCGTTTTTCTGGTTATCTTCATTTCTAGCCCAGACCTGGTTATCAACCATCTGGGGAATCCGACAAAGAAAACAAGGCTCAAGAGCGTCCTCCTAGTGCATCTTCCAGTAGTGACATGTCTCTTTCAGAACCGCAGCAGCCGCTACTGAGGTGAGCCATTGTGGGCCCTTTGAGAGAGAGGAAAATACTCTAGTTTTCATCTCTGAGAGGTGAAAATAGACTAGGCTCTTAAGTTCATGTTCTAGCAAGAGTAATTGTCTTTATGGCAATTGTAACATTTCCTTGCAGTAAAGAGGAAGCTGATGCAGGAAGGCATATGAAAATTTTCGCAAAGACCTGTTTCCTTTCTGGAAAAGTTCAAGGAAGCACTAGGAATGCTGTGTAGTACTGTGTATAGAATAGGCTGCTAAACCATATGCTAGTAAATATATATTGTTAGTGTAACCTTGTAAGGAAAAAATGTAAGTACTAATAGTAGGGGAGAGATGAAACTTAAAGGGCTCAATAAGTTATTTGGAGAGCCTCATAGCAAGCATTTTTTTGTGAGGGACTTTCCAGGTTTCTTAGTATTCAGAATATGTGCAAGTGATATTAGCGAAAGAAGGTCTTTACAGAACTCCTGTCATGCAAACGAGAGCTATCTGGAAATAAAAAAGATGTCTTACAGAACTTTAAACATCCTTGTATTTCCAGTCCTCCTTTTCTCTAAGTGTTCTTCGTGCCTACCCTAAGTAACAGCTCCAGTGAAACATGGGCTGGGTTCAACTGGAGGGGGAAGGCTGGGGCTAAGAAATTCCAAGGAAAAAAAAAAGTTTCCTCCCTTTTGAAGTCAGGAAACTTTTGGAAAAGACTTACTGATGATGACAAAAACACTCAGCTTGTAACAACTTGGAGAACAAGTCTTATGAGGAGCAGCTGAGGGAACTGGGACTGTTTAGCCTGGAGAAGAGGAGGCTGAGGGGAGACCTCATCGCGCTCTACAACTACCTGAAAGGAGGTTGTAGCGAGGTGGGGGTCGGTCTCTTCTGCCAAGTAACAAGCGATAGGACGAGAGGAAATGGCCTCAAGTTGCGCCAAGGGAGGTTTAGACTGGACATTAGGAAAAATGTCTTTACTGAAAGAGTGGTCAGGCCTTGGAACAGGCTGTCCAGGGAAGTGGTGGAGTCACCATCCCTGGAAGTATTTAAAAGACGTGTAGATGAGGCGCTTAGGGACATGGTTTAGTGGGCATGGTGGTGTTGGGTTGACGGTTGGACTCCATGATCTTAGAGGTCTTTTCCAGTCTTAATGATTCTATGATTCTATGAACTCTAAAACACACAGTACACCATAAACTGCATTTCAAATTTGGAAGGTGCTGTGTTGTGGGTTTTTTTGTTTGTTTGTTTGTTTGTTTTAAAATAGCATTCTGTAACTGTTTACTGTCCCATTCCCTGCCCCTCTGACTTCACCAAAAAGAACTGCTTCCTAAAAAATAAATTTGTGGCAACGATACTTTCATGTAAAATAACAGTACTTGCATAACTCATCAACTTGACTTTTCATTTCAGGAGTGATTTGATGGAGCCTCCATGGGTACAGCCAGACAGGTTGAGCCCAAGAGTCCAGCTCTCTCATCCGCAAGCTCTCCTGGGCTCAAGTGGAGGCCCTTGCTCCCAACACTGGAGTCTGGAGCAGATGGACCTTTTGTCGAAGGAGTGTGACGCAATGTTGGCAGGCAGGAGGAGCCATACTGCACCCGTGGGATCGCTGACCTTGATGCCTCAGCCATACCTGAATTCACCGGCTGCACAGCAAAATCTCTTAGTAAAACCTACTGCTAACCAATATAAAAGCAAATTAGATCGGATTGAAGCTTTGAAAGCTACAGCTGCTTCCCTTTCTAGCAGGATTGAAAGCGAAGCCAAAAAGTTGGCTGGGGCTGGTATCAATTATGGTACCATGTGGAACTCAGACCATGAATTTTTGCAAGAAAACCAGGATGATGGGCGGTGGGCAAAAGCTGTGAGTCCTCCTGTGAGAGAGGAAAATGAAGATGCTTTTTCGGCCAGAATTCAAAAGATGTTGGGTACCTGTGTGTCTCATACAGCCTTTGATGACAACCTTCCTGGGGTAGGCAACCTTAGTGAATTTAAAAAGCTCCCCGAGACGATCAGGCCTCATACTGCTGCAGTCAGCCTTGGAATGAGGTCCCCCGCTGCTAACAGGCACGAAGGGATACTAGGACATTTAGCTAAGAGACAGACTGACTCCCCGGGGCGTGAAAACCAGGCTTATGCTCCGAACAAAGCTGTAGTTCCTCATGAGTCCAGCATTGACTCCATCAGCGAAGGGCCTCTCCTAAGTGATGGAGGCCTCTCTGAAGAGGAGGGAGGCCAACACAAACAGTTGCCACTGAAGATGCTGGAGACACTAAAAGAGAAGGATTTCTGCATTCGGGAGAGAAATGCTTTTGAGCCCATAAAGGAATTTCAGAAAGAAGCTGAGAAGTATTTGCCACTTTTCACTCAGACAAGTGGCACACACAGCAAGGGGCCATGGGAGGAACTGGCAAAGGGAAGTCCCCACAGTGTCATCAACATCTTTGCGAAAAGTTATCAGCTTCATGGAAAAGGTAAAAATGGAAAAATTTCTTGAAGCTCTTGTGAATTACTATTTTCCCAGTCTTACTACTCCTTATACTTTATACTTCACAGGTAAGGAATCTGCTTTTAGATGTCTCAAACATGAATCTGTGTAAGGCTTTCTCACTTTACTTTTGGATGAAAAATTATTTTTCCCCCCTTCTTTTGCCACCTTGTCTAAGGAAAAAAAGAACACCCCCCACACACATACTTTTGGACTGGAAGAAGGTTATTTTTGTATTAGATTGCTCTGTATTTTGAAATCAGTAACTAATTCATACGCTGGGTTACACGTATTAAGGACACCCATAATTACAGAATTGTGAATGTAAAGTTTACATTTATTGTATCCAAAATTGCATACTAAATCTAAATTGCGCAGAGTGCGTTTGGAAATGGTTCTCTCGACCATGGAGAACAGACCTTCTGGATTGGAATGTGCATCCCCCTACTATATATGCGCTCCAGATCATCTGTAATAACACATCATTCCTGTTTCAGTTAAGGCAGAAAGATGAAATGCATGCTTTATGCAGCACTTACTTCATGGCATAAACATGAGTGCTTGCATATCTCCTGAGTTCTTGCTATGCAAGAATAATATAGCTTTACTATATTATTAGAAACATGTAACTTCAGTGGATGAATGATGTGGACTTTCCTTTTGCATCTTTGCTCATATGAGTTATTCAATAATGTCTCAAAGTAGTGCGACAACTAAAACTCTGGTAACAATATTGGATTTTGAGAAGGTAAGGTTTTGGTATATCAGTAGGGAAACCCATTTCAGGTATCTTAGGGCATGCTTTACAAGTGTTTCATGCAGGATGCTTCATTTGATTTTCTTTTTTTGTACAAATTTATTCTTCGTTTTGAGTACTGTTTCTCTTGCCTTGAGTTCCTCATTTCGAGGAGGAACATTTTCTGAGAAGTTGATTTTTATCTTGTGGTTTTTCTTGATTCTTTTTTCCTTCGTTTTATTTCCCTTAAAGATGATTGCATTTAAATTTTCTGCAGATGGCTTTACTCTTAAGCACTGTGCTCTTCAAGAATGTTCTAGCTGGAGTGTGTTAATGAAGGAAGAGTATTCAATAATTTACAAACAGAGGAAGACTGTGCTTGTTACGTTGTGTTAAAATTGCCATGGGATGGCTATACTGTTGTTTTCCTGATGGTTTTGTGTTTGAAAGGAAGTCTTTGTAAGTCGTGGTTGGGAGCATTTTAATTCCTGCAGCTTTATTACCTGTTTGATGCACATTTGTGTTTGGTATCCTTTTTGTCTTTTCCCTCCTTTGTCCACACTTTAGTGTTTGATGAAAGGTCGAATGGAGGGTCTGCCTTCCTGCGCCCTTTACTGCCTGCCATGAGCCCTCCAGAGAGCGTGGTTTCTTACGAAGATGATTTTGCCTCATCGCAGGGAAGTGGCACTTTAACAGACAAAAAGATTGCACGTGACCTCAGGTAACTGTGTGTTAGACTTCTTGTAAAAATCAAAATGCAGAATTTGACAGAAAATAGTTAATGCAAAATTTGTTTCATAATATGCTAGATATCTTTTCTATTATGCTGTATTGTAATACTAGTCAAAGTGATGAGGTATTTCCTTAGGACCTTGCAGTTAATATAGCAACCAGCATGGTTAAGACTTAAAGACTTTTTTTATCTAATTTTTGTTGTTCTTTAGTCTCGCAGGTAGCTTTAGGCAAGGTTCTTACCCTTTGTAGTCAGGTGAAGATTAATTCTCCAACTTGTGTGGCTGCTATAATGCTCAATAGGTTAGTCTTTGTAATTTAGAAAAAAGAGAAGATATTTGAAAGTGTTAAAATACCTTCAGTACTTCAAAATTTTGTAAAAAGCCTGTAATTGCTTTCAAGTAAGGGTTCGGTAATGCTTAGTAATGGATACATAAATTTTAAGAACTTTTAAAACCTTTTGTTCAGACTAAAATTTGAAGATTGTAAATCCTAGACTCTCCATGTTACTACTGAATTTATGTGGCTTCCTGAATTTCCTAAGACCCTTTTTTTGTAATGAGATATATTTACATCTGTTGGGCACCTTGGGGAAGGCCAGCAATACTGTCTTTATACTGGTGATACTTCACCTCAGAAGAAAGGAAGGTAAAAGGCACTTTGCATGCTGAAAATGTTGGCTGCAAAAAATGGTTTCTTTCTGATTAAACTTCTTCATAGGTCTTCTGTTGGTATTATTTAGTATATGATGCATTACCCTCTTTTTTGCAAATCTTTTGTAATTCTTTATTGAAAATTGCTAATATTTCTGTCAGTTGATGGTATCTGTATGCCCAGAGATTATCTAAAATGCAGTCATATTTGGAGTCATTCTTGTGGTGTTCAAGTCTGTAGTCAAATACCTCTTAAGAGTTACCATTGGAAAGGATGGTTGTTATCCATCTTTTACTGTTTCATATTATTGGAAGTATGTTTCAATATGTTCAATATCATGTCAAACTTCCTAGTGTCTTAGCTGTCATAGTTTTTAATCTCAAAATCAGTGCTTTTCAAGATGGGCTAATTAGTACAGCTTTAGCCATCTGTCTCTAATTTAAAGTGTGGTGGATTTCTTGTGCACAGTGTAATGCGGGAGTTGGAAGTCCTTAGTTAATCACTATCAGTGTGCTCCTTTTTAGCATTGCTGGCAGCAGTAATTCAAGCATTCAGGAAGAAATTCCGAGTAGGAAGTCTCCCCATGAACCTCGATCTGTAGAGCTTGCTTCTCAGCATTCATCTGGACCACGGTCTGCAGCATCTTCTCGCTCATCTGCTTCCTCTAAAAAGAGAGGGAAAAAGGAACGTAAGCGCAGTATTTGACTGTAGGGTATTTTTCTTTTGAAGGAGGTTTTAGGGTTTTCTTGTTATGAAAATTGCAGTCTTTCTACATACCTGGAAACTGTAATCTAATACTGATAGGGTGATTTATTTATTCCTCCAGTGATTCCTTCCTAAATTCTTTTTGACTCTGATTATTCTCTGACCTTAAAATGCAGTCATCTAAAATTAAATAAGCAAGAGGTTAAGAGCATTGAAAATGTTTCCTTTCCTAAACCAGCCTTCTAACAAATTGCTTAGTTTTGATATTGTGTGGGAACTATCCTCGGATTCTGTACTCAGGAAATTCCAATAGGCTGCTGAGAAATCAGAGTTATGGCCACATTTATGCAGGCGAGAACAAGTTTTTCTGTATGCTTCATGTTTGCATCACAGGCAGTTTTCGTAAGTGCACAAATTAATAAATACACTTCTTCCTACAGTAACTTGTACATTACGAAAATATGAAGGAGCTTGAGATTTGGTACACTCCTACTATATAAGCAATGGATAACATAAGAAAAAGCTAGGTTTAAAGCCAGTAAAAGGATGAGAAGAATAGGATTGGGCATTCTAAATTATCTCTCTTCCTATCTTTTCAAAATTCTCTAGCTTACCCAAAGAAAGCTAGGGTTTATTCTAATTATCAGTATCAAAGAGTCAAATGTGTATTTTCTTTATTTAAACCGATAGTGTGCTGAAATGAAAGCTGAGTGACAGTTTTGTTGGCAGTGGACACAGTATGCAGAAGAGAATTTCATCTCCTGTAGGAAGCTGCCAAATTTACATTTCTTGCTTGTTGGATTTATAGACTTCTAACTCAAAGGCATCTTTAACTGGGGAAATAAGTTCTCAATTATTTGTTTTGAGGCTCTTGATGGTAAGATATTCCTATGTAGAATACCAAACATAAACTTTTGGCAATGTTGTTGCTTCTTAGGGTTGGACTCTTTCAATGGAAGTTCTCACCACTTCCCTGTGGAAGAAGATAAAATGCTATCTGAATTAGAGTGGGGATCCCAACAGGCAAAGAAATCCTTATCAAGTAGCAGAATTTCTAATAAAGATCATGAGCAGAACCCAGATACAGACAGCACACTGGAAAACTTGTCTGGACACTCCCTGATGAGGTAACACGAACATTATAAGACTGTATGCAAATATAACTAAGCTTGGTAGTGTTATGGCATGCTATCAAAATGGCTATGTCTTTGGATATGCAAAAGGAAAGTAACAGAAATGATCAACTGTTAGTAAGATGGACATGCAGAAAATGTTTTTTCCCTGTATTTTAAATATGAAAGCCTAAAGTAGATGGCTGTAGCAAGAGAAAATACAAAACAGTGTTTCCTCCCCAAATGACCCCTTTGTTAAGGATTACTGGCCAATATAGGTATCCTGTCAGGTTCAGTACCTTAAGCATTTAAATACAATTTTCGTTTTCGATTTCTACAAATGGTCTGTAAGAAGTGGAGAGAAAAAAAAAATGCTAGTCATCTTGCTCTTTTCAGTAGGATCCACAGACATTTTTGGTTAGACTTTTGTACAGCTAATACTCATAAGCCTGTCCAGCTCTATGAGTTGATGCTTTTTGAGAGATGAACTGCAGCTTAGAAAAGAGTGTAGAGGAAGAGAAAAATTATTTTTCCTGTTGCATCTTCTGTATGTCTACCTATGAATGCAGTTTATTTTCTGCTAGTTGTGCAATGAAGATAGTTATGAAATACACTCAGCTTAGTTTTCACTGTACTTTTTTCTGAAAAGCAACAAATAATATGAATGGTCTTTCACTCATTCTGTGTGGGTATAGAATGGCTTTGAGGTACTGACTTACATTGGTGACTTTCACTGATATTGGGTTTGAAAGGTCCTGTGACCACCTAAGATGTGCCAAGTAAAGCAGAATGTCTTCCTAAGGGATTTAAGCAGCCACTGTTAATCCTTTTTGGCTTAATAAAATTGGAATAGTAAATTTAAGAAGTGTCTGCATAATTTTCTGTATGTTTAAAAAAAGAGATGTTTTTCATTTTCTCTTACGAAGTGTTCCTGTAGTATTTTACTGATTGTTTTAGTCAAGTTTTGGCCTTCAAGCATTTCATTGCATTTTGATGAAAGAGATCAAGACTCAGGGCAGTGGCTTATCACATTCAGTTGCATCCATATGCTGATAGTAACCTGTTTAATTTTTAAAAATACTGTTCATAGTATTCTGATATCAAAATATTGCCCTAATTTCCTGTGAGTAAAACAAAGTTCTTCACTCAGACTCTCAAAACAGATGTGTAAATGCACATGCAGGTGAGCGCATCCTGACTTTCCCGTGTCAGGTTCCTAACAGGAGGCATTGAAACTACTTGTCTGGCCATCTAGAACATGCAGATGCTATGTTAAATTTTTTTTGTGTGTGTGTGTGCTAACTAGATTTAATACTTGGGGGGAAAATAGGGTGCTCTAGAAACTTAACCCTAAACTGGGATATAGGTACAAAACCCATCTCATGAGGCCATTTTGGTGTATATAAACGGAAGAACTAGGTTATTGCTTTATTGTCTTATCAAATGGAGAATATTGACTCCTTTCTTTTTTCGTTTCACTGTCAGTTTCTCAGACAAGGGAAGATCCCAGAAGACACCGACTTCTTCCCCATCTCCCAGTTCCCAAAAAATGTTGCAGTTTGATTCTATAGGCAATACAGCAGAAAGAGTCAAGTCACCTGTTGGGTTTTCTGGAAGTACAACGTCAGGGCTGAAGCCTAACGTAGCCTTCCCCGACTTGAGTCTGGGAACTAGTAGGTCTGTTGCAGGAGCAGCCTCAGCGAGCGGTGAGTTGTTTTGTTAAAACCATACTAATCCCAGAGCAGTTTTTTTTTTTCCCCTCTATTTTTTGATGTGGGGCACTAAGTCTATGGAGATTGACTAGTAAGTTTTATCCTGCAGGATGTATGCGCTTTTCCCCTGCTGGTCTTCAGCATCGTTTATCAGCAGAATTGAACTACCTTAGTGCTATTGAGGAGTCTGTGCGACAGCTTTCAGATGTAGAACGAGTACGAGGCATATCACTTGCCCAGCAGGAGAGCGTTTCTTTGGCTCAGATTCTAAAGGTAATGGAAAAATACTTCCTTGTCTTAACCTTCCTTTTTTTTATTTTCCAAGAAAATTAATCAAATTAGGGCGAGTTATGCTTTTGTTAGCAATAATAATAATACACCATTAGCTGGAATCACTGCTTTGGTTGTGTACTTCAGTAAAAGAAAAATTTGATTAGTTACTGGGTTTAATGTTGGGTCCTAATGCCATGCAGTGTAGTTGTTCAGGGTGGATCATTTGTCTTATTCCATGTAAAGGATATTTTTGGTTGAGATTTCCTTATGTTGACAAGATTGCTTGTTCTGGTTTGTTGAATTAATTGATCTCCTAAATCCTTGCTTTCTACACTGTGGTGGAAGAGTATGGGGGATGTGCATTGTCTACTGCCTACTTAAAAAGGGAGAGGGTCAGTCAGTAGGCTGAAAATTGTACTTTAGCAGAAGAGGCACCACCAGTAGAGTAGATCTAGATCTTTCAGAGGTAGTTGCAGCTGTGGCTAAGGCAAAAAAGGTCTTTACATTTAACTTGCATGATTAAAACTTGTTTTCCTGATCTGTAGGCACAGCAGCAGCGCCATGAACGGGACTTAGCTCTTTTGAAAATCAAGGCCGAACAAGAAGCTTTAGAAAGTCAGAGACAACTGGACGAGGCAAGGCAGAAGGCAGCTCAGGTAATGCTGCCCTTCAAAAAATGTGGAGTATGTAAGAGGCAAAATGCTGTAAGTAAATCCGTGCCTACAAGTATTCTTAATTTGAAGCTGTGAACATATGGAAGTGGTGAAGGGGTTTAATATAGCTGAAAAAAGCTCTTAGAGGCCAATTTCAAACTTTTTTCCACCAGATTTTGAGAAATAAAACTGTAGTTATTGTAGCTAGAAAATTTTAAAGAGCTGAACTGGCTGTGTTTTCTGCATAGGTCCATGCAGAGTCACTACAGCATCTGGTCCAGTCACGGCAGGAGGCTGTACAAGAGATCCCATGCAAGGCTGCAGCCAAACAGACAGAAACTGTGCTTCTCACTACAGACGCAGCTCACCAGATCCGTGAGGTGAGGTCCTGAGTGAAAGGAAAAAGCTATTCTAAATGCAGTATTATTTTGAATACTTTTTTGCCTCTAGGTTGTTCTCTGTTCAGTGTCATTCTCAGTGCAACTTCTTCACCTTCATAATGCGATAAATGATAGGACTTCAAAGGAGCTTTTCTGGCATCCTTACTTAGAAATCAGTCAGCAGCCTTAAATAAATTGCTCTTGACTATTCTTATGATCTACCAGTTAACGAACTGTTAAGAAGTTTGTTCTTCCAGGAGAGATTGATGATAGTGAAGCAACATCTTGAATTTGTAAGAGTTGCAATCCATCAGGGATTGATCCTGTATCTGTTTCATATGTAAATTAAATTAGAAAAGCAGGGAAATCGCAATTTTCCTTACTTTTGAGGGTAGGAGACCACCAAATAAAAAAAATAAAGGAGGGGGGAGGGTCTTCAGCAGAGCTCTTAACTTGGTACAGAGTTTGAAGTTTTCTTTTTTTGAGTCTCTCTTCGTTATTCTTGTGGCATACATTTGTTAGTTTTCAGGTTTATATATGAGTTTATCAGTTTTTATACTTCTTGTTCCCAACATGTAGCAGCTGCTTCACACATTGGTAAGAAACACAGTAACCAAAAGATGCTTTTGCTTCTTCATAGTTTAGCAATCACAATGACTGTGGATTAGGGTTATGGGATGGAGTGCAGAAGGCTGATGGGTATGGACATAACTGTTTCTTCACAGCTTATGCATATGCTGGTGCTCAGCAGGGCTGTTTTTATGATAGGTAATGGGACTGCAGAATAATACTGATGTACTTGTTCTGGGCTTTGCCAAATATGTGAAGTTTAAATCATTGTTGAATAGACAAGAATGGGTTAGGTTAAAGGAGCAGAAAAGCTCAGGCATCAGAGTTACATGCAGTGGTTGTTGATAGCAGGTAGTGAAGTCTTGGATAAAGACAAAGAAACACTTGTAGTTTATAGAGCCAAAGTGGGTGGAAATCAATTAAGAAACAAGGTAGAAGAAACAGAGACAGCTTTTATTTGGTGTAGGGTTTTAATCTCTTGTCTTGCTTTAAGTTTGAAGTCCGAGAGTAAGAGGTTGCTAGTGGAGAGGATGACCTGGTCAGTGATGATGGGCTAGCAGAGTAGCTTTTCCATCCGCGTTCACAAGTGACTCCTGATATTCAGTTGAACAACCATTTGTGTTAACTGGAATGCAGCCAGTTAACGCAAATGGAAATGCTGGTCACCAATGTGCTGGGAATATTTTTGGATGTACACTGTAATTTCTTATGTATAAAGGAATGGAGTTAATTTTCTGCATTGCTTGAAATTAGAAGTTTA
This sequence comes from Fulmarus glacialis, assembly GCF_000690835.1. Taxonomy (NCBI): domain Eukaryota; kingdom Metazoa; phylum Chordata; class Aves; order Procellariiformes; family Procellariidae; genus Fulmarus; species Fulmarus glacialis. The sequence continues at coordinate 38,064 of NW_009212403.1, forward strand.
TCTTATGCAAAAGAGATAATACAGCACGCTACTATACAAGTTTACTTAGAGTTGACTTTCATACTAATGAAGGATAAAAGAGTGGGTGATGTAGGCAATCCAATTAAAAAAAAAATCATTCACTTGTTTTTATAAAATTTTATGCATTAAAATTAATGTATACATTAATGGAAGAATTAATGGAGAAACTCAGTATGTGTATTGGAAGTTACTGAAATACAGTTTATTCCTACCTTCGAAACCAACTGGAGTTCCCTGCTGTGCAAGAGGCAGGCCTTTGAACAAGAAGAAAAATATTAAATTCTAAAGCTTCTAAAAATTAGTGTTCTCTGCTGTGATTTCTGAAGAAGTTGTTATTTCTAGTCAGGTACACAGTGAGTGCCATACATTAAAAAGGATAAATTATGGCTATTTATTGATTTAATGCTGCCAATTTTACACCTGGCAGTTTGCATGATATTGGAACTTAAACCTGTTACTTCCTTTAGAATGGAAATAATATTTCTTGCTCTTTGGACAAGATGCACTTTCAAATGAAAAAGAAAATATTGTTTCTGGCGTTTGTTGTTTTGTGTTTTTTTAAATTAATTGTAATGGTAAGTCTGGAATGTTTTATTATGTGGGGATCATTCTACTGCTCAGAGTTTGGTTAAGTTGATTAGAATGGTATGATAAGTAGTATTTTGCATGTCTGTAGTTTCATATCAATAATTCCACTCTGCATAAATTAAAGAATTTGTATTTACAGAGCAATATGCATCTCCTTCAACCAAAATTGACACGTACGTAATTACAAACCATCTCAAAACCATGTCTTACACATTTGTTCAATAAATCAGTAAATTGCCTGCGAGAATGACTATTTTCTCTTTCAAAAACATTTTGATGCTGATAAGCGCATTATATTCCTTTGTTTTTTATTGTACTCAGATGACAGAATTAGCACGAACACAGATCTCAGATTCTCTCAGCGCTCCAGCTGCTCCAGTCACCACCTTGTTTGACCACCAGCGGCAGCATCATTCGGAGTTCCTGAAACAACTGAGGGCCCGAACTGATACAAACAGGTTTTGCCTAATGTTTCACATCTTAGGAAGGGGGAAGTAAGATTTGTTAGGTTTTGCTTCACCTATTCATGAAGAAAATTTTAAGATGTCATAATGAGTGAGCATTTAAGAAGAAGAATTTAGATTCCATCTTTATGCCTTTAGTAGTGTATGCCAAAGGTGACATTAACTGGTTCTGTGAAGCTCTATATAAAAGAGTAGAAAAACATCCTCTAAATATTTTGTGGGATGATTTAACTAGTCCGAGCTTTAAGTGATCTTTTCAGAAATTTTAGCTGTTACTACTTCTAGTAAACTGATGAAAGCTTGTGAAAACAGTATTACTCTTTGGTTTAAGACAGTGCAGATTTACCCAAAACACTTCGCTTTCTCAGGAAATGTGAGTCTGGTGCCGTATCACAAGGTAAAGAGGAGACAGGTGACTCAAAACAGACATACTCACCGATGTTTGATAGTTATTCAGAGTCCTCAAGATCAAAGGTTCATGATCAGAGGTAAGAAGAGTTTAGATTACACAGGGGGGTTTTGCTATAAATAAGAACTAAAGTACAAAGGAATATCAAGATATTTCCTTCAATATGTTTTTTAAAAAGAGGGAAAGTCAGTATTAAACCTTCAACAGGTTAACCGGTCCACAGTGTAATAGTATGTTGTGTGTTAATATTTTCAGTTTTGAATTTGCTGTATTTGTTCTAATTGGACGCTTTTCTCTTTCCTAACTTAAGAGTAATTAAGTTCCACATCTGCTTTTTCATTCAGCTGAATTAGCAAGAGTCTAGCAAGCAGGTAAAGGGAAATGGTTATTCCCCTCTGTTTGGCTCTTGTGAGACTGTATCTGAAATACAGTGTCCGGTTTCGGGCTCCTCTGTAAAGAGAAGACATTAACATACTGACGCAAGTCTAGTGGTGAACCACCAAGATGGTTAGGAGGCTGGAGTACGTGATGTAAAAGAGAGGCTGAAGGAACTGAGCTAACTTAACCTAGAAAAGAGAAGGCTAAGGGGACAGGGATCTAGTTGCAGTATTCTAAAGGTGAGTTGTTAGGGAATGTGAGGCTAGACTCTTCTTGGAGGTGCACAGTGAGATGACAAAAGGCAATGGTGACATTCCAGAAAGGGGAAGATCATTGGGGGGGAAAAAAATGCTCCCTGTGAGAGTGGCCAAACACTGGAAAAGGGGTGCAGGGAGGTTGTGGGATCCTCTCTGTTCTTGCAGGTGTTCAGAACTTGGGTGTGGCCTTGACTTTGGTTGGATGAAATACCCTCAGAAATTGTTGAGCTGAGATTATTCAGATTCCTGTGCTGTGGCCTACTTGCATACTTCTATTGCGTCACCTTTGTAACCTAAAAATCACTTTAAGTCTCTGTTTATCTGAGTCTTTTTCCCTGTCCTAAATATTTGCATTCTGTGCCCTTCTCATTTTGCTCTCTGTGTTTTTGAAATGGATAGAACGTAGACTGGAGCATATGTTCTGAAAATACAGTGAAGGGACCTGTAGAACTACCTACTCTGTAATGTGTATTACTTTCTACTCTGTTCTCTGTGTATCTGGCCATTTTGTTAGGATTTTTGTTTTCACTGCTGCTCTGCATTGGCTTGAGATTTTTCATGAAAAAAAAGCAGCCTGGAGTGCTGCTTGCCTGAGGTTTAGATTTGACTCATTTCTGGTGTTACTTTTCAGTATCTTGCCTGTGTTTAATACTGGATTTTAGCTTTTTGTTTCCTGTTCGCTTACCTGGTCTAATTGGGTCCCCTGAAGTTTCTCACAGCCCTTCTCTAATCTTGACCAACTGGAATGCTTTTGTCCTCTGTAGTTCTTCTAATTTAAAACAGTATCACTATCTCGCTCATCCTTTTAAAAGCTGTAAGGAGAGATGTTTGCAATGGTTTATCATCAATACTCAGTGCCAGGTAGCGGGTGTGCATACCTACAAACCACTTGCATTCTAAGGCAGAATAAAAATAACAAGTTCCAAGTCAATCAGTAGCTTGATGAGTCTTGGAATTTTAAAGTGGCCAAGCTGCATTTTAAAAACAAAACCAAACCCTCTGCATGTCGATTATTGCTGGGATGTTAATCATGGTATGTACAGTAGTAATGTAGTATAAATATTTTTAAATGTGCAAAGTAATTTTAAAGAAAAATTATCTCTTGATAACACAGTAGTACCAGCAGCCGCCAAGAGAGTCCTTCAGTTCCATCTTCTAAGGAGAATGAGAAAAAGCTTTCCCGTCGTGAAAAGATAACTAGCAGTATTGAAGAGCAGGCTCATACTGGTGTGGATGATTCTTTGCCGAGTGATAGTATTTTATCACTGCCAGACGAAAAAGGTTAGCTGTATTGTTTGTATGTGATAAATCTGAAGGTGGTAAGCGGGGAGGGCAGGAGGTGCTGTTTCAGAATTAGCTTCTGAAATAAATGAGAGAATACGTGTGAAGAAAGCTGAGCCCCAGGTGAATTGGTAGCCTCTTAAGAGGTAACACAGGACGGCACAGTGAGATGGGAACCTTTGAAATTCTGCACATCAGAGTGATGGAGTCTGTGGGCTATTCTACTTTCTGCTGCGCTAGCTGTAGCCAGATGTTCACTTGCTGAATATGCAGGCTGAATACCAAATGTTTCAGCAGCCCCAGAAATGTGTTTATACCTGTGTACAGAAATCTGTAAGGTCTTTTGAAGCTAGATAACAGTATTTCATTATGTCCTCTAACTCAAGGTCACTCTTTTCTAAACACCCATTTTTCTGTATTAGAGTAGTTATCTCCCTGTCTTTCCTGCCCCCCTAACTTTACTGAGATGAGTAGAGTAAAACTGCATTCATGGTACATACCTGAGCGTAAAGCCACTTCCCTGATTTCTCCCTCAGATTCTGCTTCTGTTGCAACAGAGTATTCCCTGAAATTTGATGAGTCCATGACAGAGGATGAGATTGAGGAAAAGTCTTTTCGGTCTTTGTTGCCCTCTGAGAGTCATCGCAGAAATAACTTGGAGAAGAAACGGGGTAATCGTGATGATTCTGATGAGGAAGTATCCCCAGAAAAAACAGCTCTGTCGTCTATCAAGGTAGGTCCAGCAACCATAGTTAAGGTAAACTAACTGAACTGAAATGGTTAAGCTGATGAGCTTCGAAGGAGCCATTCTTAGTTGTGTTTGCAAACTTTAGGGTTTTTTTTCCTCTGTGTGGTTCTTTGAGCGTCTCAGAACATAGAGTTGTATGAATCATGCTGAATGTCACTGTTGTACAAGTGCAATGACTTATGGAACAGTCCATCCAGGCCTTTACCTGTTCTCTTGTGGCTTTGGAGAAGAGGAGTGACTTTTTGAGGTAGGTTATAAAAGCCCAGTGGATTAAGTCTTCCTACTATGCCTATGAACAGCTAGGAAGTACAAGAGGATGCTTCATCTCTCTGGCCCAAGAGGGAACGTCCCAAAACTGTCATGCAGCCCAGGGCAGAAAAAGCTAGTCTGCACAAAGCTCAAAGGAAAAATAGCTTCCCTTCTTACGTCTGTTTTTGTGTGTGTGTGTATCTGTGTATGTACACACACACATTGTGATTGAAAAAAGCCTTGGAATTTCTGTGTTATCAGATGATGCCAAATTTGTCTTGCCTTCTAGGAGCTAAGCATGCCATTCTCAGGAGGGCAAGATAGTTTCTCTAAATTTACCATGGAGATGGTAAGACAGTACATGAAAGAGGAGGAAATGCGAGCAGCTCATCAGTCCTCACTGCTTCGGCTCCGGGAGAAGGCTCTGAAAGAGAAGACCAAGGCTGAATTAGCTTGGCTGGAACACCAGAAGAAGTAAGGCTGCTCTGAATATACGCTGTTGCTGACTGACCATTTTCTTGTACTTCTACTTGAACTTTTTTTGTAAGATTTTGCTTCCACCCCGCCCCTCCCTTATTAAGTATCAATGGTTGAACTAATCTTCTGACATCAGTAATCTATACAAATGTTACTGTCACTTGGAAGGAACAGAACCCAGTTTGTAAGTGTGCTTTGATGTTTACATTGAAAGTGGTTTGATAAAAGAGAATTTCATTGAAATGGTAGAACATCAGATGTTTGTTGTCAGTCAGAGAAGGTAGTTCCCAACCATTACTCTACAAGTCTTAATTCAAGAATGTATAAAACTGTCAAATAGTTAGAACTTTATTTGCTTGATGTCTATCTGAGGTCATTTTAGTTGACTCAGGCCAAATTTTGTGAATCTGGATACGTGTTGTCCTTAATGATTTGTGTCCAACATATGCTTTGTCCTGGAATGCCACTTGAAGTACCTAGTGATACTACTGAACAGTGGTGGCCAGATTTAATCAGTAATACTTTTCCATGGTCACTCTCTGCATTGTTCACCAGACATTTTCTTCCAACTGCTTATCATTGTGGGTTTGATAAAGGATTGTGAGGTAGTGACCCAAATGTCCTTTCTTTTATCTTTATCAAATGGTGAGCATGCTACCTCTGCAGAACTTCTGCCCATTCATGTGAGATCTTGTATTACTGCACTGGCCTTTTAACTGTGCATGTCTTTGACTAAACAGTACAAAATATTCCACTATAGAGAATGACAATGATTAAGTACAGGCATATACTCTTCTGCAGGTTAGGAAAAGTAAACTTTTTTTTTTTCTGTAAAGAGTAAAAGGCTTGTTGTTGTGCACTTTTTTTTTATTTCATCCTTTCTTCCAATCTATTTGCAGGCATTTGCGAGACAAGGGAGAGGATGATAAAATGCCTCCTATTCGAAAGAGGCAGCGTGGTCTGCTGCTGAGATTACAACAGGAAAAGGTAACTGCTGCCCTCTAGGAGAATCCTGTGGAAACCCCTGTGTTAGCCATTAAATGTTTCAGACACTGTAAAAGCTAAGAATTGAGAAAACTCCATACCAGGCTTTTAGATAAGAAGCTAGCAGTATTTCTCACCAATAAGTTTTATTTGCATTTCGGTAGTATTTAACACGTTGTTTAAAAGGGTCCTTCTGTATCAGTAATCTCACTGGTTGAGACTTAGATATTTTAATTGATCTGTTCTTTGCTGCTGAAGTTCGGGCTAGTTACTTCATCATGTAATTTCAGTCATTTTAAACCCGTAGCATGGACACTGTGACAGCTTTAGAATGTGTTCTTGAGAGCTGTCTGTCACAGGTTTTGTGCTTAATCTTTTATACCTAAAAGGCAGAAATTAAGCGTCTTCAAGAGGCTAACAAGGCTGCTCGGAAGGAGAGACAACTGATCCTTAAACAGCAAGCGGAAATAGAACGAATCCGTCAGACTACAATGAAACTGCAGGAAAAACTAAAGTCTGCGGGAGAAAACAAGCTGGTAAGTGTTCAGTACAGAAGCTGGAGTCTTCACTCGTTGGTCGTGCAGCTGGTATTTGACTTCAGTGTTTATAGGAATGGAAAGCTACTAAATTGGACCTATCACTTGGAAGTTTTGTCTGCTTCAAATGGTCTCATCCTCTTCATCTCAGCAATTTTATGTTTAATTTCTTTAAGGCATTATTTAAGGAAATGCATTTGTTCCTTGCATCTGCTTTATGAGATAGCAAGATGGGATTTTGATAACTGTCTGCCTCCTTACAAAATTTTGAGGAGACACAAGTATAATAATAGTAGTATAGAAAGGATTGGTTTCCTGTTTGGGTAACTGAATTGTGGTGGGTTTTTTTCCCTAGATACAGTTAGGGGAGAAAAATTATGGAGAAAAAGGGTGTACTAAAAACTTTGTGTCTAATAAAAATGAAGTTGGAAAATGAAGTTAAATCTGCAGGTGGACAGACTTATCTGAAGTAGTCTTTGATGTACTCTCGGCAGAAATAACCTAAATTAACACAATTTTTAAAAAGGTGGTAAATAACTTTTCCTACTTTCAATGTTGATTTTTTTTTTTTTTTTTTAAAAACACTTAATTGCAGGAACTTCACAGTGAGGATGACATCAAGCAGAGCAATGGTTCTAGCCCACTTCCAACTGATGCAGAAACACGCAGCCCTTCCCCAGTCTCAATCTCCAGCAGTGAGACTAGTAGCATTATGCAGAAACTTAAAAAAATGCGCAGCAGAATGGATGAAAAGTAACTATTTTTTTTTCTTATACAAAAGTTTACTATTTTAATAGAACAAGTTGGTTTGGCCACTATCCGCACTAAAAATGGTCATCAGAAAAATTACAGAGGTATTGATATCACGTACTTTGATCTGATTTGCCTGAAAAATAGCTAATGGGAAGCATTAATAGAACTATATTAATCTTTGAATACAGTATTTTAAAGGCTACAGTTCTTGCATGAATACTGAAATTCAAACATTGTTAGTTGGCAGATGGTGTGGTCAAGGTATTATTGTAGAAGATTGGTTTTAATGTTCTTTGTACTTGACAGTCGGTAAAAGCGCATCAACTTAAGGGATTTTGATGTTTGCGCATACAAGGAATTCGGACGGGCTCCAACTTGATGGTACATCTTGTCGGAGTTCCTCTTGCAAAGAGAGACCTGAAGTCAATTGGTCAAAGTGGTGCCTGTATTTTGTATCTCCCCTTTTATTTTAAAGGGAAAAAATATAGGGAGTGAGACTCTGAAATTACAGTACCAATTTTTATCTTGAATTGAAGCATAAGTTGTAAATAGCAATAGTCTTATGCAAAAACTAGTAACTGAGTTTGAGATCTGGCTCACAGAAAGTCATTGAGCTGTCGGGCATGTGATTTCTACCTTATTATCCAGCCGCTGAATTTCAATTCTAGTTAAATTCTGCATTAAAATCAGCTAGGGATGAATTCTGTAAGTATTTTCTTACCTAATGGAGGTGGTACGCGTGTGACTGAGAAGACAGGCCGTTAATAAGACCTTTCTTTTCCTCCTATGTGGTCCACAGGTTGGAAAAATGTTGAAAACGGTTGTTAGTCTTCAGAGGAAATAACGAAGTATATGTGCAGTTCCTGGGTCTGAAATCTAAGACTGAATCTGTTGATTTTGCCTATTAAATTGTTTTGAATCAAAAATTGTTTCTGCGTCTTTTCGGTGTAGGAGTTACTTTGGCTGCACTAAACATCCCAAATGCTTTACCAGCATGTGCTCGTTAGTTTGAAGCCTTAAATTCTTATTTGAGACTAACCCATTAAAAGTCTGGCCTCTGCCAGTTACCGCAAGGAATAGGCTTTGCTTAAACCATTTTTTTGAACTTGTAACCAAGGGAGGTCACTATATTTTAGTTCATATCAGTGATCTTTGTAATGTTTTCTCTCTTGATACTCCTAACACAGCTGGATAAAACATCAAAAAGCAAGCACTGCCATTTGTAAAGGCAAGGTGTCTGTGACTTATTTGCTTGTAATAATTTGAGAAGCACATTTGCCACACTTGCATGTATTTGTATATGATGAAGATAAACAGTAGTAGTAAGTGAGGATTTGGTGTAAGTAGGAAAAAACAAAAACATGTTCTGTTTACATGGTCTTCATGTTCTAGCCTGAATCGATTGCTATTTTATTCATACTCTTCTGGTAGAATCTGGTAAACTGAACAGCCAAAATCACAAATGATTTCAAGTTTCTCAAGTGTCATATTACCAAAACTAAACTCTTGGCATTCCAAGTCATGTGAAAACCAGCCTATCATTAGAGCAGCAAACTCTTTTCGAAGCGTGTTTTGAGGTTGGTAAATGGCTTAAGATGGGAACTTGAAAAGGATGTGCTCTGTAGGCCATGTTGACTTCTAGGGTTTCAAGAAAACAAGATTTTTCTTCTGGTCCTATTTTTTTTTGTTAAAAAGGTGGTCTTCATTGTATTTTTTCCACCCTAGATTTAGCATACAAAATTTGAAATGGTGGTATAGTGTTACAAAACCAAGTTACAGCTTATGAATTTTGAGATTGTATTAATACTGTATTAATACTATAAGAGATGAAAGATACACTTCTATATTCAAGTCTTTCTATGCTTTTTTACAAAGTAGTGTTTTTGTCAATATTGGTTTTGAAACCTTACTTTTTCAAAGTGCCTTTATTTCTAAGCAACACTTATGATTACAGAAAGAATTACATATTAAAAAATAATTGTTCTTAGTATTACAAGGGATAGTAGTAGATACAAAGTATGTTCTACCCTTAAAGATATTTTAGTTGTCAGTCCAAAATATTGCTTACCTGGAGAATACTTTTCAAAAGGTGGATAGCAGGATTTGAGCTGAAACAATTGCTTTTAGGAGGAACAAGTGGAAATTGTGTGTGATGTAATGTATGTGGTCGTGTATTTTTGTTTTTTATGGTTTTATCTTGGGTTGCTATATATGTTCAAAGGAAGGAGTATTTTGTGTAAACATAAATGATTCTCTAGAACTCGATCTTCCTAATTGTATAGCTTTTGCACACCTTTTGCAGGTATTTTGATAGTGATAGCAGTGTGCTTGTTGATTGAAAAACAGTGCCAACTTGAAATCTTTTTTTTAATGTCCTTATTTGTAAACACGTAAGAATAATATTAACGTAATAGAGTAAGACGTTTGGTTCAGGGTGTAGTGGTAGGAAGCTGCTGTTTGAAGGGAATCAATCAGATCGTGAGATACTGCAGAACGAAAGAAGCTGAATGACAAATACAAAGGAACTAGAGCAAGGAACTGGGAAACCCTGCTATTCTGGATTTGCTGTACTCCATAGCAAAGTGAAAAAATCCTTTGGCTTTTTTGCTTATGAGGTAGCTTTAATATTTCTCTTCTGCTAAAAGGGGAATGAAAGAATAGTTCTGTTTTAATTTTAATTGATCAATCTGTGTAGCCTGCATGTGAACAGGAGCATGCTCTCTCAAAGAGAATTAACCATTTTCCCCTTGCTTTCCTTGCATATGCAACTTTAATGATAATCTGTGCAATAGAAGAACTGATTAAATGCTCATTTTCTTTTGCTTTTCCTTAATACGCTTCTTACCTTGCATTGTAGTTGATAGAGGTATATGGAGCATGGTATTTTTCTATAAATGTGATAATTCATTAGGAATTAGCTTAAAATGGTAATTCATTAGGAAATACCATTTTAAGCACAGCTGTAAGTTTCTGTAGATTTTTTTAAAACGATAGGCATTATCTTTCTGCAGTTAGTACTTCAAATGAAAGAGGCAATACATGAGTACTCTGAGACCAAATCTGCTCTTTGTTGCAAAAAACCAAAATAGCAGCTAGAAGTTGAATTACAGGTATATCTCAGACTTTTCCTGGAATTGCTCATGTTTTAAAAATACATTATTTAATCTCTTTTTTTTGCCCTTTCACTGGTGCTTACCTTTTGGAGAAGTAATTTTACTGGGGTTTCGCCAGGTGAATGAAAATGTGTTTAAAGTTTCAGACTAGCAAAGTTGTGCATATTGCAAAACCAGCATGCTATTTAATGCAAATAATATACTCGATTGATAGTTAGAATAGCAGGAGTTGTAAAAAGATCAGGTTGAGATAGGTTAACCAGTGCATGTGGAAGTCTGCATCAAAGTAATAAAACTCCTTCTAAAATTTAAAGAAAAATATAGCAGTGTGAAAGTAGCTTGCCTTTAATTAACAGAAATTGAAGTGTTGTAAGTGTATGTGTGCTATTACCTTCTGCATAACAGTGTATAGTTTTTCTACTTCAGATGTTGGGTAATAACTATACAATGTTAAATGCAATTAATTTTAAAGTTCTTTGCTAGATGCTATCCTTTTCTCGTTCTTTCTGCCTTTTTTGCTATCTTAGTTTTAAACTCTTCCTCCTTATTTTGTAGACACTGCTCTCCTGTTCACTACTTCTTCTCTGTCTTTACGTCTCACCACTGGGCCTCTCTCAGTGTCTGTTTTCCCAACCTCCACCCCAAATTCCAGCTGTATATCTACAACCAATTGGTCAGGTAACTGTATCTTTCTCAAGTGATAGACTCTTTGATAGAGCATGCTCTGTTCAGTCCTAGAAAGTCAAGAGGTTCTGCATCAGTGAACGTTTTTGACACTTTCCTCACTGTTTCCAGATCTTTATTAATGACATAGACAGTGGGATTGGGTGCACCCTCAGTGAGTTTGTGGATGACACTGAGCTGAGTGGTGCAGTTGATTCACTAGAGGGACGGGATGCCATCCAGAGAGACCTTGACAGGCTTGAGGAGTGGGCCACTGTGAACCTCATGAAGGGCAACAAGGCCAAGTACAAGGTCCTGCACCTGGGTGGGGGCAATCTTCATTATCAATATAGACTGAGGGATGAATGGGTTGAGAGCAGCCCTGCAGAGAAGGACTTGGGGATGCTGGTGGACAAAAAATTGGATGTGAGCTTGCAATGTGCACTTGCAGCCCAGAAAGCCAACCATATCCTGGGCTGCATCAGAGAAGTGTGGCCAGCAGGTCAAGGGAGGGGATGCTCCCCCTCTACTCTGCTCTCATGAGACCCAATCTGGAGTACTGCATCCAGTTCTGGGGTACGAGAAGGCATGGACCTGTTAGAGTGGGTCCAGAGGAGGGCCACAAAAACGATCAGAGGGATGGAACACCTCTCCTGTGAAGAAAGGCTGAGAGACTTAGGGTTGTTCAGCCTGGAGAAGAGAAGGCTCTGGGGAGACCTTATTTCGGCTTTTTATTATATGAAGTGGGCTTATAAGAAAAATGGAAAGAGACTTTTTACCAGGGCCTGTAGCGATAGGACAAGGGGTAATGGTTTTAGACTAAAAGAGGGTAGATCTAGATTAAATATAAGGAAGAAGTTTTTTACGATGAGGGTGGTGAGACACTGGATCAGGTTGCCCAGAGAAGTTGTGGATGCCCCATCCCTGGAAGTGTTCAACGTCAGGCTGGATGGGGCTTTGAACAACCTGGTCTAGGGAAAGGTGTCCCAGCCCATGATAGGGGGATTGGACTAGATGATCTTCCAACCCAAACCATTCTATGATTCCAACCCAAACCATTCTATGATTCTAATTTCTTATTCCTACTGTGTTCTGAGGGATACACAGACAGTCCACTTTGCTCCCACTGTCTGTTACTACTGCAGAATAGCTGCCGAAACTGTCTACGTTGGGCTTAAAGTCAGTATACATTGGTTATAAACGTACAAGTACACGTTAGAGCACCAGGTTAATGCTTCCAGGTTATTGGAATGGATGGATAAAATGCGTGATGTTAGCACCATAGAAATAGTTAGACTTTGCTGGTGTAATCTGAGTGCTGCTGCTTCCTCTTTGCTCCCCCAGATTTCCAGTTTCGTAGATGCCAGATGTGGTTTTGCTTTTTTTTTCCTGTGAAGGTGCCCCTGCTTTTAAGGATAAATATGTACCCTTGGTGTTGCAACTGGAACCCTCTAGACTGTAGTAGATATTAAGGCAATGGGTATGCTACCTTATGGCTCTGACCTTTTAAACCCAGGGTTATAAAAGGCTCTGCATCTTTAGCCATGCTGCTTTAATCCTCCTCTTCCCATAGGTTGAATGTTGGAACCCTCTTTCTCCCTCATCCCTTCTTGACTTACCTTTCTTATTAAGTAGTCTTTGTGTGGTGATTAGTTTCATGGTAATTTAGTTAATTCTCCTCCTGTTTGTGGTCTTCTGGGTTAATTCATTTGACATCTGCTTTTAAGGAGTCCTGCTCTTTTGAATCCATTTATTTCAGCCTTTCCCTTGCATTTTATTTCAACTGGACTTGCCTCCCTCAAGATCCAGTAAACTGTGACGATCCAGACATTCTGATGAAATCAAACAGCAGGTGAAGGAAGAAGAAAAAGTTGCCTTTTGCATTGAGATCATTGTAGTAATGACCTCCAGAACGAGTTCCAAATACATGATCTGCTAGACTAATTGGAACCGATGTGTATCTGAAAGTAAGGCTTGATGACGCTTCTGAAAGACACAATGTAAGCATGACTGTCCATGTCATGTTTGTAATGCAATTACTGTTGGTAGTCTAGTTTCTTAATAATATTAATCTGTCAGTTTTGCCTAAGAGCAAACGATGTTTGATGTTTGTCTATAGAAAGTGATGAAGTAATGCACAAAATCATGGAATCTGTCGGCTTGAAGGTGGCAGATGTTCCAGACACTCTGAGATGCTTCTATTTTTCACCTGCTTTTGTTTGACCATAGGAAAGAAGATTGTGGGCATGTCTTACTGGCTTCTGAAACTTTTATCTTCACAACATAGCTTGTCCACCTTATCTGAATCTGTCTTAGAGAAGGACTTATCTGAATCTTAACCTTTCTGATCAACTGCCAGCTCACTTTTCCAGGGAACAGACTGAACGCTAAGTGAGCAAACAAGAAATGTCCCTTAGCAGGCGAGACCTGCAGATTAGGCAGTTGGTCATTCCAGTCTCTGTAAATAAAAGGGTTCTTTGAAATACGAGAGATTAAAAAGCACAAGTGAAATTATTATCTGCTTTGCAGCTTAAAAACTTTGATGCTAAGTGTTTGGGATGGCTTGAAAATTACAAATTATAAAGGCATTTGCAAAGCAAAATATCACAAGTCTTTGAAGACTGCCTTTTTAGGCACCACACCTTCTGTAGCAATGACGAATTCTCGCTCTTGCTGGCAAACCATGTATTGTCTACAGATGGATTCTGTGACATGTTAAAAATTTCAGAGTGGGAGGTGGATGGATTGATGTACACTCTTCTCTAGACTTGGCATGTCAGAGGAAGTGTGTGCAATTGATGTTGAACTTGCCTCCATTTACTATCTTAATGGTTAAATGCTATGGTCTTGGTTACTTCAATATTTAGAAATAAGACCAGAGATACTGTTCTTCAAGAACTGGCAAAGAGAACTAGTATATGCACACAGACCTATTCATACCTATGAAGTTCTCTAAGAATTTCCCCATTTCTGAGGTTTCATGGCTCACTTAAAAAATCTTTGTCAGAAAGAAAAAAAATTGCCAGTTTTCAGCATGAGATTTACTTTTTATCTACTCTTAAATTAGCAGCCAGATCTGTTAGTAGCTGGGAAAAACAGCCCTGCACCCTTATTCTCTTGATGCTGTCAGCTGACAATTAACATTCCAAGTGTGGCAATCCATAGAGATGATGCTTAAAGGAAGAAGGATAAAAGTTCCAGTAATTCAGGAGAACTATTAATACAGAATCAACTTCTTATAATTATGTATTTGGAGAGAACTGTGGGGCAGCTGGGGTTACAGTTTTTCTGTCATTGGGATTAGGAAAAAGAAAGGTTCATTTTTCGAACTGCTTTCTTGAGGGTTCCAGTTTAATACCACAGGTACTTTTCGCGTCCTGCAATGGGAACTTATCCTTTTCATTTTAGTGAATAGTTAGTAGCACTTTTAATGACTTAAGATCTTTCAAATGTAAGCAGTGTGTTTACAGTATGTTGCAGACTTTACTTACTGCAAAGGAAAAAAACCTTGTCTACTTCTTTGGTTTTTTTTCAGCAGCACATCAGAAGTTTAGGAGATAGTAGTTAGTGTGGGTTTTATCCTAGAAAACAAGTTGAACAGCTATAATTCTGGGAATCGTGGCAATAGAGCATCTGGATATTGGGACCTTTGAGTGTGGTTGGCTTTTTTCCCATTGTCTTCTGCTCTGTCTGTCAGGTTCCTAACTAAGCGAGAACAGAAGCTGATGCAGCGTCGACAACATGCTGAAGAATTGTTGGAGTGGAAACGCCGCCTGGATGCAGAGGAAGCAGAAATACGGCGGATAGAAAAGCAGGCTCTAGCTGCCTGGGACAAAGAGCTGCTCAAAACCAAAATAGCCAAGAAAGACCTGGGGGATCAGAGAACTGAGCCCAAAGGTAATAGGAAGAGGGGAGAAGTGATGCAAATGACAAGAGTAAAGCATAATTTGACACAACGATTGCTTAGCTTTGCACTTTTTTCCTTTTTTGATGTTTTGGTGGTGGTTGTTCTTCTCTGGACACTCTTAGAATCTCGATTTCTGCACTCTGCCTTCTGTTGCCTTGTTCTTTTAGCCCTATTTTACACCTTTGTTAAATGTGTATTCTTCCTTTGCTGTATATCTTCTCAAGTGAACAGTGCAGCATAGGCCTATCAGACGTTTCTACATAGAATTTAAACTATATCGCTGTCTTTCAAAACAAAAATACTGCATGATCTTTTGCTGATCATCTGCTGAACTTACTCCATTAAAACCATTTTCCTCTGTAGTGCTGTTTGAGTCTCTATCCTGTTAGCCTTATTACTGTTGGTGAGGATGGCTGTTATCAGGGGCTACTTCCCCCTTGTCTGTGTTTTCAAAAAATTGAAAGCATTTTTTTCTTCCCTCTGCTGTTAATGCAGTATAACTGTTTCAAATCTGCGACTGTGCTAAAGTGTGCTAGGATGTAATTGGTGTAAACGATGCTATTGTGAGGAAAAATAAGTTCCCAGATTTTGGGAGCTACAGCTTTACTGGTCTGTCTTAAGTGGACCATACTTTCATCATGAAGCACAGAGAACTGGATTGCAGTGGGAGAAAATAATGAAACTTCAGGTATTGTTCTAGAAATAATCAATTTTCCTTTTTTTCCCCACTTTGCTGAAAGCAGGCAGCATGTCCTTTGAATGTGCAAAGGGCATTCAGAATTATGCCCTATTACACTTGTTACTGAAGAGTCATGTGGATTTTAGGCACTGTAAGACATTTTAAAGATGATATGTGTATGAGTCAGTAAGTTCCAATGAACAAAAATTCCGCATGAATGCTGAATTCCCATCAACAGATGAGAAAATACACTTGCTTTCTATTAACTGTATCTACCAGTAAATATTGGAGCACAGCCCTGCTTCAGAAGTTCCTCTCCCCAGCCTTTGCTCAAATATTGAATAGTTCTCCATGGCTGCTTCAGTAATGCTGTGACTCCTGCGGAATTTAGTAAACAGGAATATTGAAAACCCAACTTATTATTTTACTTGTTGCCACTTGAGAGACTCATGATGAAATCATAACATTAAAATGTTTTCTGCAACTACTGTAAAGGAAGCAATCAATTCTAAATTCAAGATCTGGCTTGTAGATTATATGCTCCTCCATGACTTCTTCAGACTAATGGTGACTCTTGCTGGTGTATGGTCAACTGGAAGGACAGGTTTCCCTAATAAACTTTTTGGAGTGTGTTGTCTGGAAAATGTTAGAATAACCTGAAAACCCCTTTATTTTAGACATTCAGCAATCACTAAGAACGTTTGGCAGTCTTAAATCATAGTTCTCCCGTAAACATGCTTGTTCTTGCTAAATATTGCACCTTTGGTGTCTAGGTGAGTGAAATAACACCAATTTGACATGTATTGGTAGCGGTTACTACTTTATATGCAGGCAGCAGTACCTCTGAAGGTATGTAAGTCAGTGCAAGTTCTTAGGCGCTTTTTTTCTTCTCTCATTATTCAATCTCAGAAACGGCTAGTGAGGAAGAGTCTCCAGTGCCTTCTTGCTCTCATCTGAACAGTGAAAGCTCTATCCCAGAAGATCTTGGCAGTCTAGCTGCTGAGTCTGTCCCATCAGAGACTATGGGCCATGGACAGCTAGAAAGCCCAGATCAGAGTACAACTAATGAAGAAATGGTTTATTCTGAAGAGTTCAAGTCCTCTACCTCACCTGGCAAACTTGTGAGTGAGCTTTTTATGCTATATATATTCTTACACTTGTAAAAGGCTATCAGAGAAGTAGTGAATATAGCCATCCCAGTTGTCAAAGCAGAGATTAAACTATTCTCTGTTTGCAATGCCATTTTACATTACTGTAAATAAACATTGTGATCAGATATGTTCTTTGAAGTCTTGAGGAAAAATTGCTTCAGCACAGAGGTTAGATATTTTTAAACTTGTGGGTAGCCTTGCAAAATGTTTTGCGTATGTCACGTAGGTATGCAGTATTAAGTCGTGGGACACTGACCCAGTTTACCAGTGTGAATTAGCTGTAGGCTAGCTTGTTACCATTGTATAAATTCTTTGAAGCCATGGAAACTATGCTCTGTTTTTCTGCTTTGCTTTACTTGCAAGTAATGTATCCCAAAGTATAGCTATAGGATGAAGAAGCAGAGCTGTAACATCATGCATAATGCTTTGGGTTTCAGATTATGTCTGCTTGCTAGCTAATTCTGCCTTATTGTTCTATTCCAACTGTTATTTCTACTTGGTTGATAATTTTGATAAGTTTCTTCCTGATAACTTTGCCCTGTGCTCAGTGAGACAGAAAATGCGGTGTCTGTGGGGTAGGAGAACTGCTCATCTAGACTTATTACAGTTACTTTCTTGGAAAGTTTGCTGAGAAGATAGTGAGGTAAAATGTCTAGTATGTGCTAGAGGTTATGTTCAAGGTGTGTGAAAGGTTTGTGGTGTAATGTTGCAGCAGTAAGAGCATTTTGGAAGAATATTTACTCTTAGAATTTTTTTGCCTAGCTACAGAGTAATAGTGCTCTGGTTTTTTACTGATTTAGAATGGCATCTTGCATCTCTTACATGAAATAGTCCTTTTGGTTTCACAGATATATTTAGTACGGGTTCTTACTGTGGTTGTTACCAAATAAGATTACATAAACTGTATTGAACACCCGTGAGTCAGAGCCATGTCAGTTCACTTAGGTAGTAATAGAGTAGTCTAAGCAGGTTTACTGAAATCTAATCTCACAGTAAGCAGGCAGTTATTGTTGCTCTTGGTATTTTTGTTTTATTGTCTAGCAAACCAACATTAAATTCTTCTTAAGATAGCTGGATAGGTACCACTGCTTGTGAGATATTCTCTAGTCATGCTGTTCTTTCCATGTAACTACCTCCTAATGACAATGATCTTCTACTTTCTAACTGAGCTTTACAAGCTATTATTTATTTGTCCTTTTCTTCTCCCATAGTCTCCTCCCAAAAGCAGCATATCTGTGTCAAAGCAAGATTCCAGCAAAGGCAGCCATAGAACTGGAGGACAGCTACGTTCACCTGTGAAGTCTCATCAGATACCTCACAACTGGTCTGATGAATCTTTATCTATGACACAGTCAGGTAATATCTGCTTGGGTTTAAATCGCTTTCTCAAAGCTTTTGCTTTTAACAAGTAAACTTGAAATGCAGACATAGATGCGGGGAGGCAGACAGAAATTCCTGGAGATTGCCAAGGTTTGGGGGTTTGTGGGAGTATTTTCCCATGATGTAATTTGATCACTTCAGCTTAAGAAGGTCCTAATGTAAGATGGTCTATATATTATCTCTTCTTTTAGAAAGCAATGCAGGTTCCTGCAAACAGGTATGAAGAAGATAAGAGTCAGTAGTTAAGGTGGTCCTAGAATTTAAAAATACCAAGGTTAGCTGTGCTTTTAACAGGTGACACTGCTCCATCCCTCATGCTGTAAGAAAACAGAATATGGCTCAGCATCATACAAACATGATCGTCCTCCTTCTGAACACAGCCTGGCTCCAGAAGCAGTGTAGCTCTGTTATTATGGCAGTATGAGTGAGCCCATTGGACTTGCACTGGCATGTGCAGAATGAATGGATACTTCAGGACATAAGTTTTTGGTTTTGGAGGAAGGTTTGGACTGTATGCAGTAAAATAGGGCCGAAGATTGCATTTCGAGCTATAAAATACAAGATCTACTATATGGACTCTTTATGCTCTTTTATCCAGTACCCAAGGTGGCTACCAGAAAATGCTGAGGGAGAGAATATTAGAAGTGAACTGGTACAGAGCAGTCCTTTCCCTGGTGTGCTCTCGCAGTCTGTTAGTCATGTGGATTCCAGGGCTTCCTGAGCCACCATTCAGTGGGTCGCCGTCATCAGCTCTGTTAATCTGTGAAGTCTGTTTTGAATCTTTCTGTGCATTTAAGTCTCTAAAATGTCTTGTATTCCACAGTGCAGTTGATATAGCATCATAAAATACTTGTTATCAAATAAGATGGCATTTTCCTGCTTGTTTTTTTTTTAATTCCCTAAATGGTCAATAAGTCTTTAGTGGAAAAAGAGTTAAGTGGTTCTGTTGTATGTACTGGCCGTTGTTTGTGATAGATGGATAACTTACTGGTGTGCGTACATATCCAGTGTGTGCGGTGTTTGATATAGCAAGCTTAATTATCTTTTATGTTGGATTTTTTTGGTTAATATGTATGTAAGTGCAATAGAAACACAGTAATTTTGAGGCAGCTGTTCTCCTGTTGGATAGAGAAATGAATACCTAGGTATTTGCACTGAATAATTTGTATTGGGATTCTGTCTGGAGAGCAGTTTGCAACACAGTGAAGCATTCAGCAACTTGATAAAGTTATTTTCAAGTTCTGACTGAGCAACGACATAAGGAAGCCATTACGAAAAGTAGAGCAGGCAACAGTGATCTTGAAAATAAACTTTTGTAAAGTAAAGTATTTGCAATCTTTGATTTCAAATGCTGAAGAAAGGTATAAGAGGTTGGAAGCCGATCAGGGTGGTGCTGGTTTCACAATAGATAATTCCATTGTAAAGAGACAAATCTTCTAAGCTGCTGAGTAGTAATGAAGTCATTGCTATGTCAGTCTGATGCATGCATAGACAAGATTGTCAAAGATGAAAGCATGTGCAGATCTTTCCCTTATGAGTTGATCAAGAAAAGCTATAATTACATAGTGGTCACTTACTATTCGGGAGGAGTTGTTAATTACAGTGGCATCATAAAGTACTCCTGATTAGCAAGTGAGATTCCATTCTTTTTGTGCTGTGGTTTTTGGTTTGTTTTTTTTTTTTTTTTAAATTCTCTAAATGGTTAACAACAGTTGTTAATGGAAAAAGAATACAGTAGTTTGATTGTATTTACTGGCTGTTGATGATGATGAAATCCTTCATTATGGTGGTTTGTTGTCTTGAGAAATGAGATTGATTAGCAAAATGTCCAGTTGTTCCTGCTAGCTGACCAAATAATACTGGTGACTTACCTTCTAGGATGTTCAGTAAAGCAATTGGCATTTATGAGCATCCAAGCCTTTTGGTCCAGAAAACATTATAGGTAATATTGAGCATTAGAAAAGCAAAACAGCCAAGATCCTTCTCTTAGGAGCTGCAGCTGCTGCTATAGAAGAGGAAGGGGGACATCAGCCACAGGGAGGAGCTCCAGTAAGACTATGTCAGATAAATATTTTGAAGAGGTTTTGATACTTAATTGTATTAGCACCAATCTGGGACAAGGATCTTGTTTTGCACTATGTTGGTATACATTTAAAACAGGAAACAAGTGGACATAATCAGATGGGCGGAAAAGAATAAGTAATGAGACACTGAGGCAGTCTCTCTGTAAAGTCTGAGAGGTCTGAGAGACTAAGAGGTTGTTACAGCAGAAATAATGAAAGTAGCAGAGTTACTGGTAGAATGGGGTTATGCAGAGCATGGATCTAAATATCTGGGGACAGTGTCCCAAGGGAAAAGAGGTAGAACATCATCAGAAGGACTGGAAGACCAGGTTGCAGGGAGTTCTGGGGACGGAGAGGAATGGAGGAGATGTTATTAAAATTACAAAGGATAATGATTAAGAAAAAGATTGTTCAGGTGGAAAATAGCTACAGTCAGTAATGGCATTATAGGAAGGTCTGTAAAATTGAACTTGGAGCAAAGATGTGCCAAGTAACTTTGTATAAGCTATGACTGAGTAGTCCACCACATGTCTAAGCTCAACACTACCCCCATTCACCCTGAATAAATTGTCATCCTGAGGCCTGACAACAGTGAAAATCTCCGCATTGTTCAAATTGACTTTCCTTCCAACTGTTGACCAGTCAGCTCTCCGTTTCGTAGATGTATTTAGTCTAGGTGGCAGGAAATCTAAATGGGCCAGAAACCTAAACTGCTTTTGGAGTCCACTGTTGCAAGTGAAATTCTCATCAATGAAGTGTACCTTGTAGCTTGAAACTGTATATCATGATTGTAAACAAATATTTCAGGTATATTTTTGGTATGCATCTTTGAGTTGTCATATTTTTAAATATGTCAGAAAAAAATGAATTTCTGCAACAGCTGACGTGATAAGCAGTTAATGATGTAGCAGCATAAACATGGGTGGTTGACGTGAACAAGTTTGGTAAGAAGTTACTGTATGTATCAGAGCCTTTCTCTTCTAAATTAAATAGGATGCAACACTTTTTCATATGCTATATGAATCTGAGATCCCACTTTAAGAGTCTTACTATGTTAAGATCAACATGTTGACGTTAAATTCTTTGATATTTTGCTTGGACCATATTTTGTATTTACTAAATGACTGTTCATTGCTTTGCATAGAACTATTTTGTGAGGTGCAAGCTTACAAAGAGTAAAACTAAACTTTTTCAGAAACCACATCTGATCAAAGTGACATTGAAGGACGGATCAGGGCCCTGAAGGATGAACTACGGAAAAGGAAGTCTGTGGTTTACCAGCTGAAAAAAGAACAGAAAAAGAGACAAAAGGAGAGACTGAAGGCCCAGGAAGCCAGTTTGATCAAACAACTGGAGGTTAGGAACAATAGGAAGAACAGCAAAGTAAAAGATTGTTAGCCTTGGATTAAACATTATAGTATGGATGTTGTTGGCAGAATATTGTATCAACAGCTGTGGAAGACACATTATTGTGATAGAAGTGTGACTGTGTTCTGGCTATTTAACTGTTTTCAATAATGAACCAGAGCCTTGAGGTAAAAATGCCATTCCCTTTTAAAATTTATATCTTGAATGGGTTACTAGCAGTGTTCAGGGGCCTTATGTATCCTAGCTTGGATTAAAGAGCGATGCTCATGTAGTTTGTTTTTGAAAGTAAAGTATTAAAATTTCTAGGATTCACAACTGTAGAGCTTTAGGAAGTTAAATAGATTCTTTTACAGAGAAACCGAATGTATCCTTTATTCATTTAATAGGTTTTAATTGCTGAATTGTACTAATAGTTTAGTAGACTAACAGCCATAACTGTTTTCCATGTGCAGTCGTATGATGAGTTTATCAAGAAGACTGAAGCAGAGCTGAGCCAAGATCTGGAGGCATCACCCACAGCCAAACCTCAGATTAAAACTCCATCCTCAGCTGCTGCTGAAAAACCTAAGATCAAGGCACCACCTCTCCACAGGTAACTGGCATTTCTTCTTGTTTTTGAGATTATTCTGAAACTGTGGTGAATGCTGTTTTAGCAGAAACCATGAGTGCAAGGAAAGCTGCTAACTGCTCTTCCTTAAAGCACTGGACAGTGGCAGTATCCTGTTGACCTATATGCTGGTCTCATCAGACCCAAAACAGATAAGATGTACTGTCCCTGTTTGCTGGTCTCATCAGACCCAAAACAGATAAGGTGTACTGTCCCTGTAATCATATGCATCTCACTTTTGTCCTGCCCAGTCTTTCAGATTCTATTTTCAAGTTCTTTCTAATCAATAATTTTCAGTTGTGCAAGAATGTGCCAAATAGTTGTATGGATTACTGACCCAAATTTTTTCCCATTTTGGTCACCCATTATGCCTGCCGCACAGTGTGAGGCAAACCATTCATCTTTGCAACTTAAATCTGATCTAGATCTTAGGTTTTAAAAGGTAGACAATTCAATTGACTTCTGCACTTCCTACTGTGTTTTTAAGTGTTTCATTTTTTCCAGCAGATGGTGCAATTTTAGTGCGTTCAAAGTAAAAAAAAAAAAAAAGTTATTTTCTTTTTCAGTTTTTGGCTGCAAAAAAGGTTGGTTTGATTACTCTTCTAGAAAATTACTTGCCAGGACTCGCCAAACTCTCCTCTCTGTCCCCATTCCTATTTTTAAGGTCACAGCATGTTGACAAACCAAACTGTTTATGTTATCGTTGGTGTGGTATTATAATTCTAGATGCTTGTATTTCCATTTTTATCTATTTAAAAAAAAAAACCCAAAACAACACTCTGTTGTAACCATGATTCGTGCAATTTGATTTTTCAACTTTAGGCCTGAGACAGCTAAAAACTGGAAATCACTGGCTGAATCAGAGCGATCCAGAGCGTCTTTGGAATCCATTTCAGAACATGCAGGTATGTGACTGGAAGAATCTGTACTACAGATGAAGATCTTGAAGACTGACTGTTTTGAACTTCCTTAACCTTTTCCTTCTTGATTCAAGAAGTTTTAGGAGGGCATGCAGATTTCATAAAATCATAATGATCAAGCTATATTTTTTACTGGTTTTATTTAGTAGGCTTTTGCTTTTGCTGTTTCCTATATATTCAGTATTTAGTTTCACTCTTGCTGAGGTTTGTGTGAACCATAATTACGTGACAACCTTTGTCCTTTCTTTTGTTTCCTGTTCCTTTATCACTTGAGGAAAGTAAGGACACCACAAATAATGAAGGCTTTAGGAATAGACATTTAGGAATAGGGGTTTTTTGAGATACTTTTCAATGTTTTGCTGTTGATCATTATCTAATCGTTATCTACATTCTAATCTTGGTTGATTTTGCTGCTTGCAAACAAATAACTGAGCCCTTACCTTGGGCTCAGTATTGTACGGCATGATGAAATACTGGTACAAGGAACAGAATCAGAAGGAAAGTGTTAGAACCCTAGACCTGAAAGAATGTTGCTCATGGTCATAGGACAGCTAGAAATACATGTTTCCAAGGCGCCAGTTTGTATCTTCTTTTAGCATAGAAACAGTGATGTTAATTTTGTTGCCTGTGGTTGCAGTTTTCAGTAAAACAATGCAGGCTATAGGATCTGCTATAATTCACTTTTTATTTTCCTTCAAGATGCTGTGTCATCAAGAACTGCGAGATCTGTGTCTGTGCACACCAAGAAGGTGGCTGTGACAGATGTTCATGCAGAAGAACCTTCTGGAACGTCTTCCTCGGTTTTAATGTCACCAAGGAGTTCCAGAGCAGGATCTGGTGATTCCTTAGATAATGTACCCTCGTCATCTCTTCTCAAAGACGTGAAAGACATTAGCAGGATATCCCATGGGTCAATGAACAATGTGGTAAATGCATCCAATGATGAGGCTGCCTTCAGTCATAAATCTGAGATACAGGAAGACTTGGAATACATAAAGTCCGAGGAATATGAGATTGGAGGTTCTCATATTAAGCCTTTGGAGAGTTCTGATGTCTTGTTGACATTAGATAAAGAACAGGAGAGCTCACTGGACATCCTTCCAAAGAAAGTCCTCTGTTCTGAAAATGAACACTCTCAGAAGGAACTTTTTGGTTTGGCTGTGGAAAGTCTTCATGGTACAGAAGAAATCTTAGAACAGAGACTGGCAGATAAAGATGCTGTGACTGGCTCAAGTGTAGAAGAGTCTTCTTGCAAACTGAGCAAATCAGCAGAGGAAAAAGGTTATCTGCTTTCAGAACAACTCTTTAGTGAAAAGGAGCCATCATACCTTGAAGACTTTGAAGGATCCTCTTCCAGAAAACAAGCATCAGTTGAAGAAACACTTCCTGGGGAACATTACAAAGATGATTTTGAAGCATCTCTTCTCTCTCCTAGCGGGGATGCTCAGTCACTGACAGAGCGGTCACAGCACACACAAACCAGCAGAAGTAGATCCACCAGCCTTGGCAGCGATGGCGAAATCAGTGAATACCTCAGTGACAGGTCTCTCTCTCTCTCTGGCAGCATGCATTCAGAGAGGTTATTAGAACTTAAGTCCCCGACAGAACTTATAAAAAATACTGAACGCAGAGGTGTGGAGCAAGAACAGGCTCCTACCGAATCACCGCTGTGGGCCTCTGTTTCGATCACAGAAGAAACAGATAGTTTGCCAAATTTCAACATTGGTGATAGAGTACTTGTGAGTAAAGTCCAACCTGGAACATTGCGATTCAAAGGTCTGACTAAGTTTGCCAAAGGGTTTTGGGTTGGTGTGGAGTTGGATAAACCTGAAGGGAACAATAATGGAACTTATGATGGTATTAAATATTTTGATTGCAAAGAAAAGCATGGTATTTTTGCTCCTCCTCAAAAAATCTCTCACATTACAGAAAGTATTGATAGCCATTTAGACACAAATAAGGATGAAGACTCATTCTTTGATGATAGACTGGAGAAGCAACACAAAGCAGAGCAGAAAGACAAAGGAAGTTCTGAACTTAGCAAGGAGGATGAACCCCAGAGCAGAGATGTCAAAGAGAACTATTCCCAGGATAAAGCTCCTGCAGACACAGCTGTTTCAGAAGCCTCAGCTGAGGAAAGGGTTGATGAAGAGTCATTTTCTAAAGTGAACAGCATAAAGGAGATTTCTGTAGCTACTGAATCACTTGCCCAAGAACAGTCAGTGGTGGATTATCTGAAGCATGCTGTAAAAGAGGAGGCCAGCCTTGCTCCTCTCATTTCTGGTGTTGTGGATGAGATTTCCACTGTTCAGTTGGATGACGTCTCAGATTTCCTTTCTGAAAAACTGGAGAGGCAGAAGACACTGGGGGAAGAGTGTGCTGAAAAGTTAGATGATCTCTCTCCTGGAGTTGTGGAGAAGCCTGCAACTCCACTGCTGGATTTGCTGACAAAAGAAAAGAACCAGTTAGAAGCCCAACTGAGACTACCGCTTAGAGAGGAGGAAAAGTCAAAAGACCAACTGGAAAAGGTCAGTTTGCTGACAGACAGTCTACTTAGAGATTTTGTGAAAGACACGGTCAGTCAGTTACAGCAAATAAAGAAGGTCAGGAATGAGAAAATCCAGCTCAGCAACCAGGAGCTCTGTGATGTGAAGGAGGAATCCGGTACCCCATCCCAGCAGGTAGAAAAGCAGATTCCTGACGGACTGAATAACTTTTTTCTAAGTTCCGATTTGGAAGATGAAAGAGAAGAACTCTCCTCTCCAGACATGTGTCCCAGACCAGTGAGTAACAGACATCTTGCACTGATTTTGAGTTGATTGTTCCTTTGACTGATGATGATTGACTCTTAGGAATGCTGTGTGGCAGCAGTTTGTTTTCTCCCAAGTTCTCTTTGGTGATGTGGAGATCACCTGTATGTATGTCTTTTTACATGTGTGTTCTTGTGTATCCCAGTTCACAGCTCGTTTTGGTAGCCCTCCAGGCTGAAAGACACATTTTGGCACATAAAAGTGAAAAATATTTCATTTAGGTTGCATTCTGCTTACATGTTCAATTTGTATTTAATCCTTATCCTCAGTTTTTACTCTAAAATGGCAAAATACAATAGACTGTAAACTTACCTCTGTCTATTCTTGATATGAAATAATCATCCTCAAACATAATTAGTTGCTGTCATTAAGGTGTCAGACTGCTCTATCCACTGAACTAATATATCATGAGGAGTGGAGGTTCAAGCTTCGTCAGAACCAGTAATGGTACAGATATAGGACTTGGCCTTTCTGCTGAAGATCCCAGTAAACCTGTCTGCTTTGCCATTGATCTCAATATATTATCATCACAGAAAGCTTCAGCCCATTTCACCAGTATGAGCACCGCTCAGTCACTAAAACAGCCATCACCTGCTAAAAGCTTTTAGGCTGTTGATTTAGATCTGAGACTGCTGGTAAGTGAAGTGAAAAGCTGTATGTCACATTATCAGTTTTTAAACCACTTAGCCTTTTATAAACAGTTAAACATTACGGCAGACAGTGGGCAGGACGCATAGTCTTTTAAGCTCTGTAGGAACCCTCTGAAAGTATTCATCAGGAGTGGTAGAAACCCCAGGTATCTGAATGAAAACATTTCTAATTTTATTGTGGGCTATTTATTATTTTTCTGAGTATTTGTGCATATATTGCCAATTAGATCAATAGAGCATTTAAAAATGTAAGTTGAGTTAGACAACAGTGTCACACCACTTTTATATTTACTCTGTGGCTCTTAATTCACAGGAGAGTCCAGTGTTTGGTGCCAGTGGTCAGGAAGAGCTTGCTAAGAGACTGGCAGAGCTGGAGCTCAACCGGGAGCTCCTGAGCGTGCTGGGTGATGATCAAGACTGGTTTGATGAGGACTATGGCCTGAGTTCTCGTAAGGTCCAGCAGAAGCAGGCTGAGGAACCAGCAGTGCTGCCCAAGGTAGAACCGCAGAAAGTGCCAACAAAGCCGTGTGAGGAGCCTTTGGCGGTCCCTCATACTGCGGTGGAGGTGGAAGGTATGGTGCATGCAGCAGCCGAGGAACTCTGGAAACTGAAAGAGCTGGGTCATGATCTTCAAAGTTTCAGCCTTCATACCGATCTTAGTAGTACCCTCAAAGAGCAGGACACAGACACGATAAACAAGCAGGTTTATAAAAAGGTACAGTCTTCAGGCATTTTGTTCTTGGCCTTTGAATGTTCACCATGAACAACAGAAGCCTTAACTTTTACTTCTTTTTTTGTTAAGGTGGTATTTGATTTAACAAGAGAGATCTTTGGGGAAATCTTTGCTGAGGATCCTAATCTAAATCAGCCTATTTGGATGAAACCGTGTAGGATTGCATCTGCTTACTTTCGCCGAGTAAAAGATCCAAATGATCTGGATGAAATCAAGGTAGGAAGAAATCTTTGTCATGCAGGGAAAGTGAGATGAAAAATACTGTACTGGCACTTGCCTGAGTGTTAGAAGATCATAACAGGTGTATCCAGCAAGAGATGAGTTGAGAAGAGAAATGAGATTACAAACCTGAAAGGGAGTTTGCCAAAATGGTCCTTTTTTACTCGACGAATTTGCCTCCCTGTCCTTTTGGCTGGTACTGGTTGCTTTTAAACCTTAGTCCTCTGTGCAGAACTGCCAAGATGACCTTGGTCTTATAAAATTGGTACGCTGACAAACTGTTGCCTTAGCAGATTTCAGTGGAACTCTGTATGGATATATTGGCATGGATCCAACGGTAGGGTTGGGCTAAATGGGATGAGCTGGATTTTTTACTCGGACACACCTGTACCAACCTCACTGAGGACAGCGGAAGTTGCCGAGAGGGACCCAAAATTTGACTGGTTGAGGGCATTGTTGTCTTTGGCAAGCCAAAGGAGGTCTCCTATTATTCATGGTAGTGCTCAAGAAAGGGCAAAACCCCAAAAACCTAGAGCCTGACTGGACCTAGGTTAAAGTTGCAGGGTTGGACATTGGGAAAAAAACTGTCTTCCTGAAAGCGCTCAACAAAGAACCTTCCATACAGCTCATCAGGATGCAAATGAAAACTTTCACCTGTACTGTTTCTTCCGAAAATTTTTTTTTTTGGGGGGAGGGGGTGCTTTACTGCATTTTGATTAACCTGCTGAAGATACAGCATGTTAACTGTCTAGAAAAGACAGAAATAGTATCTAGATGACTCTGTTAGTTGAGAAGACTTTCAAAAGTGTGTGGCAGGGGAGAGCAGGGACACAGGACGAGGACATTAAACTCCCACCCTGCTTTTCTTTAATATTCTCCCACAAAATGAATTGTCATAATCTCCTGTTTGCTATACTGTTTAATTGAAAGTTTCTGTTCTCAAAATTGTTACAGCTGTGGGTATCATTCTCCCCCACCCCCCCACCTCACTTCGGGATTTAATAATTGTTCTGCCTGTGTAATGCTGCCTCAGAGACTTTCACTGTAACTTTCTTGCACACGCCGTATGTCTCTTAGCTAAACAGAAAGCTGTTAATGCATTGTATAATGTGACCTTTTAGGGTAGGTACTTTGTGCATACATTTAATTTCTTAGCTCAAATGTGATAAATCTCACCTTTACTGTTCTGTAGAGCTTCATTGCAGCTGAGGTATTGAAGTTGTTCAGCCTGAGGAAGGAGCCTAATCACAAAACAGACTGGCAGAAGATGATGAAATTTGGGCGGAAGAAACGAGACCGAGTGGATCATATACTGGTCAGTGGATGAAAATAAGCAACCATGTCAGATACTGTCCACCAGACTGAAGTGTGACATACGATTGTATTTTTCAGTATTCGATCATGCTGTTTAAAGAACACAAAGTGTGCATGGGGTCTTGATAGAACGTGTTTAATTTTAGAGAGCACCCTATTGACCAAAACAGAAGTCCAGTGCCAGTGAAATAAGGCGACTTGAGTGAATTCTCTGTTCATGCCTACTGATTTGACTGGAGTATAAATTTGCCCACTCACAAAAGCTTAAAGCATGAATTTACAGAAGGAAACATTGAAATATTTGACTGAAAGGAGGGTAAATTTTTTCTTTGGGAAGGGAATATGTTTTTCTTCTTACTTTAATTTAAAATGCTTTTATTTTGAAGTAATATTGTTTAATTGGAGACAGTGATACTGAGAACTTAATAGACCAGATCTGCAACCTTTCAATTGAATCTGGTTAGCAAAGTTGTTGGGTTAGAACAGCAAAGGCTTCAAAGAGAGAGTATGGGACGTGATAATCCCTAGTACAAGGTAAGCAGTCTGCCAGATGGTACCCACAGCTACGCGTTTCCTCAAAGCTAAGCAACGAGTAGGACTTCTGCTCCTGTAGTACTTGTTGTAAAATGCAGCTGCAGAAGCAGTTCAGTGTTAAAACTGTGTAAGATAGAGCATGTCTGGCTGTGTACTAGTTTTTGAAAGTTACTTCTTGGCTTGTATTGCAGAATGATTAACATCTTTATTGGCTATAATGATAGTGAAGGTTCTGCTTGGGAATATGAGTCGCCATTAACACCATGCTTCACTTAATTATACCTGAAATTGATTCCACACACCCGCACATATAAGTAACTTCGAGTCATGGGTCGTGTGGTCTTTTAATTGCCCGTCAGTGGAAGGTTTCCAACACAGGTTTTTTCCCAGGGATTTAATTTTAATTGTATGTAAATAGAATATCTATATATAGGACCTGCATATCCTAGTACACTTGATTCTGGGATACACTCATTTCTGGGATATGGAGGCTGCTAATGCATGCACAAAAAAGTCTTATGTTTATATCCCTGAGAGAACTAATAGTACAACTGTTATGCTTGTGTACCAGTTTCCTAATTTCTTTGAACCATACCTGGAAAGAGATTCCTGACTGGAAAGAATTCTTCTAGTTGAAGACGTCCAAAGTGCTTTAGGTGGAACAAGTTAGAAGTTCAAACAATCTGGCCTGTGATGTACATGCAGCTCCAGACATCAAAGATTAATGGAGCCCTGACAAGCTTGGCTTAATAAATAATGTGTTTAATTTTATTTTGTTCTCACAAGAATATAGTAATAAAATTTTAGCTAAAGACTGGGAATAACTCTGTAAAGATTGCAGCATGCCATGCTTTAGGAATAAGGTAGTCTCAGTGGCATTACTAACAAATTTATCGTGCAATGTGAAATACCATCAGAGAATCTTATAACTGAAAACCTAAGGAGACAGTGTTCAATTTCTCTTACCTTTTTTTATTAAAATCTCTATAAAACATGAAGTATCTGGGTAGCTTTCTCTGTCTCCTAGTCAGCCTCCAACTTGTGCTTAAGGTCATGAGTTCTGTGATAATGCAAATCCAAGGTCATAAGTGGATGTACAGGTCTGTGCAAGATCTGCTGCCTATCCACTATTACTCACAGCGTAGCCCTAAACTGAGAGGTCAGTTTCGGAGTTTTCCAAATTTTGTTTAAATTATATTCTTCATTTCCCCTTCAAGTGAAACTAACCTTCAAATGAAAACATCCTTTGATAGTTCTCTATTGAGACAACTATGTATTTTTAGTGACTTCAGTGAGAGGATTGAACACATCTGACTGTCCAATAATCTGACCCAGGAGCTAGGCATGACTAAGGCTGAGAGGGTTTTTGGTACAGAGGAAGGGGATTCTGTTGTATGCCACCTTCTCTGGCATAGTGGTAACGACTGTCAAATAGTGGCATCGTCTGCCTGGATGGTCGGGTGGCTTTAAAACCAGGAGGCATGGCTGTTTATTTCTTCTGAAGGCACAGAAGCAAGTGCCAAGCTATTCTGCCCAGCTTAATCTCTCCCTGATTATCCCTGGGTGTGTCCTTCTGGGTTTATCATACAAAACCCAATTCCCAGCGGTTCTTGTCTCAACCAAAGGTTCAGCATTCCAGGGAAGAGGCACAGCAGTAGAGGCAGCCTGCACTGCACTGGTGCTCTCTGTGATGCTGGGTCCTGTGGGTGACTGCAGTCAGCTATCACACCTGCTGGGAATTAAGGGGAGAACAGGATGGATTAGTCCTTCACCTCCTTGCTCTGCCTTGATCTTTGCTACTTCCCCCAGTCACTGCATCTTTAGTTGCATTTTCACTTTCGTCTGCGCTTTCCCAGCATTGACACCAATATGGTTAGCTGTGTTTCTCTGCCAGTGACAAAAAACCATCTTCCTCTTCTCCTTTTTTGCAGCACTATTAACTTTGATCAGGCATCTCTGTCCTCAGAAAGCATTTGTATTGGGATTTCTTAAGAGAGATCTCTGATCTGCTGGGTAGCTGCTCCAGTTACCAACATTACAGCAAATCCTGGCTTTCAGTAAACAAGTACAGGACGTTCACGTTTATGAAAAGCTACTTTGTTTAAAATCAAGTTAAAGGACTGTTCAGGTGTTTGCTTTCTTCTTCTCATGTCCCTTTGTGTTGCCACCTTTCTCACCTGTATGCTGTCTGTGCCCTGTGAGAGAATCTCAAATGTACACGTAGACTGAGGTGCTGCATTTTGGTACATCAGGGCTGCCTGCACCTTTCAAAACTTCTTTTTAAGCTAGAACCCTCATATCTCCTCATT
Source organism: Fulmarus glacialis (assembly GCF_000690835.1). Taxonomy (NCBI): domain Eukaryota; kingdom Metazoa; phylum Chordata; class Aves; order Procellariiformes; family Procellariidae; genus Fulmarus; species Fulmarus glacialis. The sequence goes on from NW_009212403.1 coordinate 69,629, forward strand.
TAAGTTCAGGTGCTAACAATAGTCTGTTTCCTTTTTTTTCACTTGGGTCTTCAGCCAAAACTCACTCTGCTGATCTGTTTGCACAAACTCTGCCATTGCTTTCCCTGCCACCCTCCTTCCCTTTTACCCAGAGCTTGAGAAAGCAAAGCTCACGTGATACTGCCAAACCTATGTGTTTAGCTTTTGCACCTGAGAAGCCTGCCAACAGAGTGCTGAAAAGTACTTGATCGTCTGACCTGTTGACTTAACAGGTAGAATGTTTCTCTCCATGCAGTTTTGAACTCTGCAACAAAGCAAAGCTGTTCCTATCAAGCTGGCTTAATTGGAAAGTCCAAGGGGAGTGCAACAGTAAGAAGAGAATCGAAGCCTGCTCATATGCACAGTCGTGCGTCTTAAGATTTCCAGGCACTCCAAGAGTGAAGGGCTGTGAGAATGCACCTGCCTGCTTTCCTCCCACTGGCATTCTTCCAAGGCAGTAGTTTATTTCTGGGTTTTTGTACTTTTCAATCTCCAAATGATCTAGTTACTCCTTAAATGTAGTTTATTTTGCAGATATTCATGGTTTTGAATGGGAACCTTCAGAAATCGAAACTTACTAATTTACTTTCTAAAGTTTCCTTCAGATTATATTCTTTTAATTGTTGTTTTTTGGGTACTGTGGCATTTATTAGATGGCCAGCAGGATCATGCTACCTCAGTATCTCCTGATTTTTCTTTTGTGTGCATGCCCCCTTCTTTCTTTGAGTGTTTAAAAACAAAGCACACAAAAACCGTATTACACAGCCTTTTGCATTGTGTCACTATTTATCTTTTCCTGTAGGATGGAATTCAACAGGGAAGGCACTGTAGGAACAGTTTCATTAAAACTGTTTTTTTCCTGTCTTTGCCCAAATGCCGTTTCTTTCTGGCATAGAGAGCTTACTTCCTGGTATCAAATATGTGAAGTTTTACTTTTGTCATAAGAATGTGCAAGAACTTCAATGCTGTGCATGTACTGAAGACAACGCAAAGCCCACTTCCATGAAAGTCACAATAGTTGCCAAATATAAGCAAACTATCTCCATTGCTTAGAAGCAGTTTGTAATAATACAACAAATGGATCAAACATTTCCCAGACAGAGCAGTTGCAACTGCCTTGGCTCAGATGTCTGTAGCTAGGGCTGTTTAAAGCGGCACGGTAGTTTCCACATGTGTTCTGAATGCGCTATAAACAAGACTTGCCTGCAGCTGCAAATTGCACATTCTCTTAGTTTTCCAAAAGTATGCTCGAGGAAGTCCTCCTAATGCCAAAGGAAATTGTGCACTGTGCCTCTGAGAAAGAGGGGAATGATAGAGGCAAGGGAAAATTAATCACTGATACTGTTTTTCTTTCTTGATCTTTCTGCTGCTATTTAACATCAAGCCTTTCTCTGCCTGGATCAAGTTACCTTGTCCTCTCCCGTTTACTTGTGTTTCTTTATTCCATGAATCTCTTTTTTTCTTTTTTTTTTTTTTTCTCCCCCCTCTTGGAGCACAGTAAAGGAACTGTCCCATCACATATATAGGTGAGACAGAATAAACATCAGCTTAGTGCAGATCTGGATATTGGGGTTTGTTTAAGGGCCAGTGAGATCAGAGCTTTTAACCTGCTTGATTATTTTACTCACTTGCTTCCCCCCACCCCCAGTGTAACGTTCACTAGGTCTTGACTTCACTTCCCAGCAGCAAGGTCGCTGCTGGCCTGGGAGGGTCGGGCAGAAAATCGCATCAGTTGGTATTGTGCAGCTGGTCCCGGTTACCAGTCTTGGATGTCATCGGTCAAGGTCCCTGGGTGTCCCCCGGCGTTTGTCTCCACCCACCTCCTTTATCTCCAGGATCTTCCCCCATTTCCAGGATCTTTTCTCCAGCCAGGGTCTTCACCTTCTCCCTTGGGGGCACCTGTTTTCTTTCCCAGACCGCTTCTGCTTTTTGGGAACCCTTCTTTTTGGCACCACCTCTTCTTTTTGTGACCCCTATCTCTTGCTTTTCCTCATCTAAATAGTCTGTGATGCAGACACGCAACACATGATCAGCCTCCGAATTGGTGCTTCTATCTTATGCCTCTTTGATAGAAGGGGATTGATGGGAGGACTGGGAGGACTTGGGACATGCTGCTATTGTTAAATCCAGGGTTTATCAAAATTTACAACCAGCACATACCGGTTGCAGGCAGCAAGCTTCTGCTTGAGCGAGAGTTCAAAAGTCTTGTTTCAGACATTCACCCCCACACAAACTTACACCCAATTACCTGCCACTTGTTAGCATTCGATTTAAATTATTTTTCTCCTACAACACTCCAATATTGTTGCTTCTTCCTTATTAGTAAGAAGCATAATGAAACCATTAACACTTTGTCTTTGACAGCCCTATGGGAAACAAGAGGAGTGCTCGTTGTGGTAGCACAGAGATTTGTAAGCACGACTTCTCCAAAGCTGTTTGCAAGATGATATCCCTGCCCCTTTCCCCAAGCTCTCTTAAGAGAGGGAGAAAGGAGCTGTCAGACTGAAACCCCATGGATAACTGAAGGCTTATGAATGGCTACAAACCCTGAAGCAGCGTCGGTTCCCTGGGTTTCCCATAGCAGCCTGTTCTTGGGCTTCACACTGTGTTTGGGTTATTGAATCGTCATTATACTGCAGCAGCTGTCACCTTCAAAACGGACAAGTTTCTGGGCGGTTTAGCTTCAGGCGAAAGAGGGAGAAGAGGGTATTGGGGCTATAGCTCTTGTACTCTGTTTAGATAATGACACTATTACATATTGATACTGGATTAGTGGATTTTCAGTATGTTTTAACCTTGTTTTGGCAGTGTCTAGGTGTGTCTGGCCCACTTGTCTGTGTGGACAGTGTAAATGTATTTTGAGTTCAGAGTGTAGGATTTACAGTCAGAGGAGCTTTCTGGTGAAGCTGAGCAGAGAAGGAGCTTTCAGCAGGTTTTCTTTATCATTTTAAATATGGGTAATGTTTGCAGCCACTCTTTCTTTTCTCAAAAGTTTGAGATTTTTTAGGATGTATCTGTAATACTGAAATGGTCACTTAGGCAAATTTTTAATAAGTTTAATTGGAGAAGTCCAGTTTGGAGAGACTCTCGATGAGACTTGATTTGTTGAATGAAATTATATATTTCTGTCTGTTACTAAAGCACCTATTTGCCAGGGACCAGTAAAACAGGATTTTGCTTGTCAACAGTTTAGGAATAGAAGGAAATAAATACTCTTTGAGTTACTCTTTTAGATGTAATGGTACAAATTCCATTTGTATAGTGCTGTCAAATCCAATGAAGCATGGAGTATTCTGTGCAAGTGAGTTGTAATACTATCATACAACACGTGCCAGCATTTTGTCTTCCTATACAGAAGAATTGGAAAAGTTAGTTACTTCCTTTAGGTTTTCTAATTCTTATTTAAATAAACTGAACTGCAGTAAAGTCTTTCCTTTTTCTCCTTCCCCTGTTCAAGGCCTTTGCATGATTTCTTACCAGTTTAAGCTGCATGGAATCAGCTTCTTGCAAATACACCGTTAGGGACTTTTTTAATGGAGCTTCTGCTGTTGGCCAAGAATATCCCATTAGCTTAGTTCTTTCAAGTGAAAAACTTGTGCAGGAATATGAAATCCTTTAAAATGGATGCTACAGTGAAACGTAGCAAACGTTCATACAGCGAAATAGCCTGGTTCAAATAGATCTGTGTTCATTTTGCTATTCTAAGCGTTTCCTGTAATCTCTTACAAAGACAGATATGTTGTTGGCAGATGCACACTGTTTTGGACTCTTTCTGGAACTTCACAGGGGATATTATCCCAGAGCAACAGAATTTTAATGTTTGTTTTGCCTTTTCCTTTCTAACCTTCAAGGTGCAGGAACTTCACGAGGAAGAAGCGCAGTGGGTGAACTATGACGAGGATGAACTGTGTGTAAAGATGCAGTTGGCAGACGGGATCTTCGAGGCCTTAATCAGAGACACTGTTGACGTACTGAACCAGATAAATGAGAAACAGCGGAGACTGCTGCTTGTCTGACAGTGCTGAAAATAAACGTACAGCTGCATAACCACCGAGTCACGGGCCTTTCTGACTCCTGACGTACTCTCCACCCTGCAAGCGCTGCTGCTGGACTTCCATGCGTGGGGTTTAAAGGCAGTTCAGACGTGATTAAAGGAACCTGAATTTGCATCCGCTGCCACTAGAGACCTTGCACCGGATTTATTGTTTGGAACAAGCTGATCCCTCACTCGAGGCTGTTGCAGAGTGCTCAAGACTGTTCGTGTGCCAATGCAGTTATGCCACATAACTGTCAGCAGCTGTCCAGGGCCCCGGCCTGGGGCTTTGACATGTTCGGCTTGTGCTCTGAAAGGGTTGGGTTATGTTGGGATATTGGCTGCTTTGCTGGAGTGGCTGTCAGCCATCAGTACTCAACTTGTCTTTAGAAATGTGAGTAATTTGGAGAAGAAACGGTTTGGTCAGTTTTTAGTCATAAATGGAGACTTACCGTACTGAACAGTGTTACAATCTTAACACCTCTTCTCCTGCAGCCCTAACAATGTGCATCAGTTTCTTCTGCTCCAGAGCCCATTTAATTCCCTTCTCTGTGAAGTTGGTTTTCATCTTTCTTCTGTGATGTGGTACCAAGTATGGTGCCAGCCAGTCCAGGGAAATTAGATGATGTTGCTTTCTGCATTCAAGTAAAGAATTCTTGCTGCTTTTCCTATGTAACTTGCTTCAGTCCCGAGATGGAGCAAGATAAAGGCCGCGTAATGTCAAGCATGAAAGATGAGCCCGTGGACAACTTTCCTCCTACCGTGTAGCACTTCTCTTCCTGGAGCACCAGCTGCTCCCAGATAATGGATACTCAGGATTTTCTCAGGCACTAGACATGCAGGAGTGGAAAACGTTTCCTCACAAGAATTTGGCCTTCAATCCCTCAGCTTCCTCCCTTACTGTCACCTAATAAATCGGAGAAGCCGTTACTTGAACAATGTAGAGGACAGAGTGTATTCACCAAAGAAAGCGGTGTCCAGTGCTTGAGTGTCTGCATATTTTGTGCTTGTGGGTTTTTTATTTATTTTCAGATAATTTATTAAGTGGATTAAAGGAGAGTGTTCTGTGCAGTTGGCTGCACTGTCTTATGTTTTGGGACAGCCAAACTTGAGAAAGCATCTGTTCTGGAAACTTCCAGAGCCCTGTATTCTTCGCACAAAACCTCCACCTTCTTGAGACAGATACTGGGGGAGAAAGTAAGAAGAACCAAACCTCAATGACCAGGGGTGGGAAGCAAAGGCAGGACTAGGAATGGACCTTCACCGCACCTGGTTTGGAGACAGTGGAGGGTTGAGGGGACTGAGCTGAAAAATGATGTGAAACTTCCCTGCTCCATCTGTTTCCTTCCGTTCCCAGAACTTCTAGGCCATGGGCAGCTGTTAGTGGTTCATTCAGTGCTGGGTCAACTGCAGTGTCCTTCTGCTGAGTGCTCATTTCTAACCTGTCCCTCCCATTCTTCTGTTTTTCTTGGAGGAACACAGACAATATGGGGTCAAATGTTGATGCCTTAATAGTGAATGTCCCTGTTTGCTAACCTGGGATAAGACCCAGAGGAGGGTCACATTCTCCAGACACACTGGAGTGCAGAAGGACACTTTGAAGCCCTCAGAGGTACCCCAAAGATGCTGCAGCCCACAAGAGGCGTGGCGGGGAGATCTCTACCATTTCGTTCATCTGCTTGGTTCTTGGGCTTCCTGCTATGCATACCTCTGCTACTGCTCCATTTTGTTTTCTTTTCCACCTTTTTTTTTTTTTGGAAAGCTATCATTGGAATATTTGCATTTTGCACAATGACACACAGCTGGTAATTCTTCAGGGACAGCACTGGGAAGTGTTGGATTTGTCAGAGGTCCATGCAAATTCTCAGATGTAGTATTGCCAGCACCTCACTTGTGAGTTAATGGTGAGCCATATTCATGGGAGCTTAACGAGTGGAAGAACAAGGAGGAGGTTATGGTGTATAGGAACACCTCCAACGGGCATATGCATGTCTGTCCTGCAGTAGTGACCCTTCTGGCTGGCTGGAAGTCAGGTGGTCTTGGTGGAGCATTGTTCAGCTTTTTGTCCTAAGTGATTCACTTGTCCACGTAAAATGTCATGATGCTGAACCAGGAAACTCTCAAATGCTTAAGACAGAAGCAAACAAAGCTGCTGCATTTAACCAGTGTGGTGTCACTGATTGGGTCACCACCTCAGATTCCCTTTCCTGGGTGTATCTTCTTCAATAGCGAGGATTGCTATTTTTATAGGTAGCAATTACGGAAAGAAGGCAGAAACCTGCAGCGTAGGTTTGTGGCTGGAGTATCAGAGAAATGAAGTTAGTTTCTGTTCTGTAGATAACGTGGACGGTGTTGAGAAGGTAGCCCTGCATCCCCGAGGCTTTTCGGCTGTTCTGCGGGGCTGGCATGGCTTTTTTGGTCTCTCCACCAGCAGGGAGAAGGTTGTACAGTTGGCCTGCCAAGGTACCGGCGACCACTGGAGATTGTATGCCTGTTGTCTTGCTGGCTTGGATAGCACTAGTTTACTACCCTCAACAGAAGTAGTAACTATTTTTACAGCTGTTTGGACAGAAGGAAGCTGTGTCTAAGTAATGGCTTTATTCCTTTGCAAACATCACCGTTGTATTTTTTGTAGCAATCCTTGCTAGGAGCAACCCTAAAAAGACTTGAACGTGTGTGAATTATCTTCTCAATACCTCAAGTGTGTTGAGTTACTTTGAGTTGAGTGTATACTCAAAACCTCGAGTGTGTTGAGTACTTTTGGGCTGGTGATTACCGTGATGAAGCAATGGTCTGTCTGGGTCATGGCTGGTAACGAGGTGGTAGGGGGAAGCCTTGGAGTCTCACAAACAGAGGCTGAATTCTCTATTTCTCTCCTCTCCCCAACCTTCCCATTATAAGAACAAGATGATATTTCTGGGTCCTGGTTATCTCGGTGCAACCATGTTAGAAGATTCAAGGCTGAGACATTTTTCTGAGACCCGTAAGCTGTTTGGCTGTCATCACTGGGGAGATGCGGTTCCCTCTTCGGAAGGATCTCGGTGCCAGGTGGGAAAGCCAAGGAGCACGAGTACCTCTTTCACAACAGGATGCTCTCTGAGCCGAGCTGTGGAATATCAGTACTTCTGCCTTTCAGAAAAGGCTTGTTGCTCACAAGGTGGAACGAGGGATTGAAAAATCCCGTCTTGTTCACTTTCCTTTCTTGAAAAAGTGGCCTTAGCTTTTTGCAATACTTGAATAAGTGTGTACCTGCAGAAGATCTTCAGTAGCACAGTGATAGAGACCTTTTAAGTGACTATTCTGCGAGGAACTGCGTGCAGTTCTGACTTTCATATCCCTTCGCTACCTTAAGAATATTAAGAAAATAAAGTACTTTTCAGCAGAGAAACAGTTGAATCTTATAAGGTATTTAGTGCATCTGAAGTGTTTACAAATCAACTAAAATGGAGAAAAGCAAACTATTGAACTTATTTGTAATTTAAACATTAAATGCAAAAATATATACAGATGAAAGAGGAATACTGTAATTAACTTGCATTTACTAGTTTTTTCCTTGACTTTGCAGAGCCTTTTGATATACATTTGCAAAGCCGCCTTTTGGGAGGCTCTGTCTCCCTGTGTACTGTGTTGTGGAGATGCTGAAAAGAAACCCGTTTACTGTGTATGTGTAAATAACCTGGTAACTTGGTTTTTGGGCCAGTTTCAGCTAATGTTCACATCCAGAGCAGCTTTGCACAGTAGACAGACCCAAGGATGTGGAGGGTTTTTTTTTTTTTGTAATTAAGAATTGTAAAATAACCAGGGTGATCCCTGTGTACACCAGTGTAAATATCTTTGGTAACTGAAATGTACTTTAAGAGAACAAAATCTGTAAATAAACTGATTTATAAATTAATCTTGTTTCCTGGTTCTTTATAAAATGGAGCTTTATAATTACCCAAATGGTTGCTAATTCTGAAGGTGTCCTGGAGATTTATCCCTTATATGTTCCCCTTTCTGTCTGATGCTGTACTTGGGATGCCAATCACAGTCCACAAAATCCCATTAGAGTTGCCTTAATTAGAATCATAACATTATTAGAATTTCCTTATTGTTAAAGCTGAGTGTTGGTAAAAGCAAAAGCAGAAAATAGCATTGTGTAATCTTTGCAGGAGTGCACTGCATGATCTGTGGGAGAAAAATTACTCCTTGCACATGTTTATTTAAAGTAAGTTTTAAAAAATCATGGTTTAAAACATTTGGGGGGGTGAAAAAGCTATTTTTATGCTAAACAATGGTCTTGGAATTAAATTCTTCAGAGCCTCAGCCTTGTTTTGGATCCTTCAATTAAGGTCCTAAATTGTTACAGCTGCTGTTACCAGCACTGATCTCTTCTTCACTGAGCGGGAAAACGTTATTCCCTGGAAACTATGTGTTGGTGAAGCTTTCCTAAATCTGTGCTGTTTCTTTTCCAGCAGAAATAACCAACCCCATTTTAACATGTGAAAGGTCCCAGAGCTCTGTTAAGAGGACGGCTGAACAGTTGCGGTGCCAAACCACAGGCGTGCAGGCACGTGGCGAACGAGTGGCAGTATGAAATGTGTAAGACTAAGCGTGTTTATCGAGCCTCCTCAGTGCCTACAGCCGCTGCTGCTCCTGTACTGCTGCTGTGTTTTGGTGCCATTTATTACCGTACAGCCCAGCAGAAAAAGCTTTGCTTTCCATTTACTGCAGGTGTCTACAAAACCCAGCGTTGGTCTTTCCAGCTTGGAGGACGCTGTGTGGCAGTCTATTCCTCATCACTCTTCTCTGCCTGGGAGAGGCGTATGTATCAAACGGGGGGGACCTGTGGGAACAAAACCGTTGCAAGGGCTTTGCACTGTGCTGAGCAGTTGTTTGCTCTTTGCTTTTCTGTAGCAGAGGCACCTCATCCTGGAGGAAGGCTTGCTGCACTCGGACTTTCATTATGGAAGCAGCTTTGCCGCAGTCCCGCGGTGCCAGCGTGCCGGGAGTAGTCCTCAGCAGAGCGTGCCGGGAACACTATCCGCAGCCCTCGTACAGACAGAGAAGCACGTTGCAGCCCTCTAAGCTCGGGAGGTTGAACCGGTAAAGAGCGGCGGTGGGTCGTTTGATGTCCAAAGGGCCGAGACAAAGTGGTGCTGCAGCCTCTGTGCTCTCATTACCAAGCAGCAGGAGAGCATCCGTGTCACTGCTTTCCTTGCCCTGCAGCAATTTTGCTCTGCGAGTCCTATATTTTCGGACAGTGATCTACTTGCAGCCGTCAACATCCATCCCTGGAAGTGGCTTAGAGTGCATTTCACGTTGAAAAAAAAATTGGTCTGTGCTTCTCTGGCTAAAGAACTGGCTTCCCTTTCAAATGGCTCGGGTGGTAGGAACACTGCCACGGCACTCTGGCGAGTGACACAGCGAACTGCTGCATTGCTACTGCTGTCCTTGCCCAGGATGCCCAGTAATCAGCTTGATGAAGGCTTTAATTTCCTCATTTGCAAGTCTATGTTGCTTCACTTTGGCACTGACTTTCTACAGTGGTGTTTGTGTAACTCTTCCCAGAACCCTCAGAGTGCAGTAGCCTTCGACAGCCATTTCACCCGTGGACCTGGTGAAACTCCCGGGTTGGGCAATGGCAGGCAGCCGCCTTCCCGACGCACGCTGGATTGAGTGGGACTGTTCTGGTGCCTCCCTTGGCGGGTGCCACCCGCTCCCAGGTGCCTCCCTAGGGAGGTGGTGCCAGCTGCAGCCACCCCATGTCCTAAAATGCCTGGCAGAGCGCTGGAGCACTTGGAATGTTGACTCTGCTCCAGACGTCGCTGCGCCCTGCCTAGCACAAGGGCTTCTGCAATGTCCAAGCTCTCATTAACACAGCCCTGAGAAGAAAAGGAGCCGGTGGGGAGCTGCTGAACGCCGGCAGCTCTCTTCAGTGTGCAGGAAGGAGAGGAGGGGGGCTGCCTTGGCCGCTGGCATCCCGGCCGCAGCACGGAGGAATGCAGATGAGATGTAATGGAGTTTGAAAGCATAGGGCTCTCTCCAGGATGCGGGTCCTGTGGGGGAGGGAAAGGCACCCTGCGAGGTCTGGAAACTGGAACAAACAAAACCCGTAGCCCCAGCCCTGCACCTTACTGCCTCTTTCCCCGTAAGATCCAGCAGAAATTTGGGGAAAAGGAGGAAGAATGGGCAGCAGCTCCATTCCAGAGGGTGAGGGTTGGGCCGGAGCGGGGCATAGCGGGGAGATGTTTGGGGGAAGATGCCTTCTTTTGCCTGCTAAGCATGCTGTGTGAGCATGGCCTGGAGCAGGACTGGTTGGTTCCTGCTCTGAATGTTTCTTTTGGCTCTAGTTTTACAGCCCTTTGCTCCAGCTGTGCAAGACCTGCTGTGTCCCTTGGGCTGCATTCCCTCGCCGGTGTTGGTTTTAGGTGGCTTTCTCTTGCAAGCTGACTTGTCTGTCACTGCCCCGTGAAATCTAGGCTGACTTGAACTAGGGTTTTGTCTGTGCATTTGCTGGAGGTGGAATTAACGCCAGTTCTAAGGGGTGTCCCAGAGATTTTATTTTCTTTTATTCCAGCAAAATAAAGGAGGTTCAGGTGATCCTACTCTTTGTGTTGCTTGGCTTGAGGAGCTCATCAAGGAGGCTGGTCCAGTGCCCGTGTCCTGCTGCGTTGCTCTGCGGAGGTGATGGAGCCAGTGCTGCTCAGTGAACCTGAGATTGGCACACCAGTTCTTGGTAGGTGAGACCTTGCTTATGTTGCAGGACTACTGCCACAGCAAGAGAGGAGTGCTCCGTTGTCATCCGTGTGGTATTCTCAGTTTCATGTGCTGCAATTAAACCAGCTGCCAAATAATGATGTGGCAAATCTGGGCGGTGTGGCCTCCTCCAATCTGCTCCTGGAAGCTGGGCAGATGAGCTGGAGTGGAAAACATCTGCTCTGTGCATCCTGGGTCATGGTGATGATTTATGACTTTAAGTAGATCTTAAATTCACAGGTAAAACGTTTCCTACCCAGACATACCAAAGACGGCACCGGTTCCTCCGGGTCCCCCCAGGTCCCTCCGAAAAGAGCAAGGGCAGCTGCCGTCCTTTCGAGCAGGGATGAATCAGCAGAGGGTGAATAGCAGAATGGGGCTGGTTCTGCTGTAGTCTCTCGGCAGACACAAACTACGTGAACACATTCATCACATCCTGAGAATGCACCCCAGATTTTCTTTTACGTCTATTGTTATTAGAGGCTGGTTGGGCTTGAAAGGTAGAAATCAAATGTATCTGACCAAGCCTGTCTCACGTAGTCGGCAATTCCCAGCTACTAGTGGGGGCTACAAGGGGTTTCCTGGTCTTCACAGATGTGAGCCCGGCAGAGCCCGTGCAGGGTGCGGGAAGCAGTTGGAGTTCACATCCACTCCGTGCGTTATTCCCTGCCTGGGCAAAGCCGCAGAAGCCGCTTATCGCACAGGCGCTGCCATAGGTCTTGTCTGAAACCGTGTCTCAGCAGAGGTGTGACTGGTGCCACCAGTGGAAAAGGGCTGCCTGGACTGGAGTTTCCCAGCTGACTTCAGCCGGCTGGGAGGTGACTGGTGGCACAATTTTCCCTCGCTCTCTGAGGCTGTTTGGAGATGCTAATTGAGGAAATGGGTTTTTTTCTTTTATTTAGAGAAGGACAACGCTTTAAGCAGTGCCGTGCTCCACATCAAGGAGGGCTTCATTGAGTTCACCAGACCATCTCGTGAAGGCCAGCAAGAGACAGGAAAACCATGGAGCCTCCTCTGCAACTGATATTTCCGAGGCGATCGCAGGGGAGTTGGATGTGAACTTCTCTGAACGGCCTCCAAAATGCCGGGGCCGGGTGACGGGGTTGCCGTGATTGTATCATGAGTCTTGCATTGGTTGCGTGCTTTTCTTGGAGTCAGTTCCTGGAATCACACAATTAGGTAGGAACGTGTTCTTTAATTTTCAAGGAAGAAAGTCCATTTCAGGATCCCCCTGTCCCCGAACCTTCACAACTAAAGGGAAGTGAGAAGGTCCTGGGTTGGCTTACCCGGCCATTTTGAGCTGTTGGTGTTTTGCAGCCAGATTCATGCTTTTTAAAATGGACAGTAGAAACCTTCCCCCAATTTCTGAAGCATGTTCAGTAGTCCTTTCCAGAACTTCAAGGGCAGAATACATAAAAACCCAACTGCTCTTTCCTCATCTCTCTCTAACCCAGCACAGAGGCGAATCAGAGTTGCTCTTCGTGTCTGTGAAAATGATCCATTTTGGGTGCAGGAAACAAGTTCTGCAGGGCTTAAATTATTTTGGTGAGATCTTAGGGGCCTTTGAGGCGCTCAGCCTGTTGGTGTTGCCCACACCTTATTGACTTCAAGGAGATTCCTGCTGGCTCTT